>NC_056739.1:1078434442-1078444442 GCF_019279795.1 Protopterus annectens
TACTTTCTGTCCATGACAACTATGGGTCGGCCTTTGTCGGCAGGACGTATACATATATCACTGTTCTCCTGCAGTGCCTTCAAGGCTGTCCTTTCTTTATAATTTAAATTAAAAAAACTCTTTTTGTGTGTGCTTTTTGTGAAATCATAGTAAAAGGCTTCATATAAATCTTCTGTGCACAATTTCTCAAAAACATTCAAGACTGGATGATTAAGTGGTACAAAGCTGCTAGGTTTGCTAAACTTGTAATTATTTGCAGAATTAGCTGTAATGCCATTACTGCTGTGCATTAATTTTAACTTAACAGTCCTTATATAACATTTTAAATCCAAAATGTAGTCTGTTACCTCTGTTGCACATGACGGTATGAAAGATAGACCCTTTTCCAGGACTTGTAGTTCATCTTGACCTAATTCTATGGTGGAAATGTTCCATACTATTGATTTAGGTTGTGCGTCACATTTTCTTCATAGGGTTCATTGTGTCGCTGTTGTTCGAATTGTTATTACTGCTGATGTAACCTTTGGCTTAAATGAAATATTAGTTTTTAAAGGCATCTGTTCTTAATGAAAAATGATGTAGTGTAGGTTGTGTATGAGATCTTCTGAAATTCTTCTCCATAAGGTAACAGCTTTTGAAATAGTGTCATCCAGAAGAAGTACTTTGTATCTGTTTTGGTTGCAGGTTCAAAGGAAGGATGAGTTACCTTTTTCACAATAAAGCTCAAATCCCAAGGGGTATAAATGTGTCCTCATGGAGCCATTAATTGTAGGACACCTTTTATGAAAGCATTGATTGATGGATCTGCTGTAATATGTGAATTGGGTAGGGCACAAGCAGAAAGTACATAAATATGTATTTTGACAGTTGAATGAGCTGACTTTCACAGCGGATGTGCTGACAGAATCCTCCCTAGCAGCTTCTAAATCAGTACCCACCAAAGGAGAAGGATCAGGCTCCGTACATACCTCCGGGCCTTCACTGGCCTCAAGAGGGACATCTGGGATGAGAGGCACAGCCAAAGATTCAGGCCTTACCTTTTTCCCTTTTTTCTTTGGGGGCTCACACAACAGACCTGGAGTACCTTCTATAGCAAGTGCTAGTCGCTTTAGTCTCTGGTTCTCAAGATATATGTTAAAGACAGACAGACACTGGTTGTGGTTGTCTTTGTGTGGAATCTGCCTTCCACAGTGGCACTTCTTCTTCTTGGATGCAACCTCTTACAAGCATGCAATAGCAAAACAACAAATAAAATGTTTCCCCTAACTGGGCACTTATCTGAATAGAGAATTACTTCAGCAAGCAGACAAATGGGAGAAGCTGTCGTTCGGACTGGTGGCAGAGAAGTTCTGGGAATGGTACATGCAGACGTCACTTTTGTGGCTGATGTAGGTTGTTTTCTATGTACAATGTTGCACATACCTAGCAGTAGCTTAAGTCCTTGGTATACTGATGATCGGTTCACCTAGGTGGGGAATCCGTCATGTTATGAATACTGCAGCATGGGAGAGAATGACATCTATGCTTATGGTAAGATTTTACACAACTATTCTTTGTACCTGATTTGGTATAGTCTGTGGACCATGACATACTTCAGGTTTCCTGGGAAACTGTATTGAACAACTCCAACTTAATGTCTGAAGTACGCATATGTCACTAGCTATTTCTGCTATGAAGACAGATGGGCTTGATAGCTATCTTCTAGGAGTATTGGGGAAGGGTAAAGGAAGGAAAGTTTTGGGTCATTTGTATTTTTTTATACCTCCCCTTTCATCACGATCCTGAGATGTAAATGGTTTGCTTTCTATGTATTGCCCATATCCAGGTTGCTGCTGGGAGGATGTTCCTTTTCTTATATAACAGAGCTTTTTGTCTGAGTTACAATTGCTTTGAGAGTGTGGGGGTGGGTATTCTATATATTTCTTTAAAAGAATACCTTGCTTTTCCTTTTTCTCACTGTCAACAATAATGTCCTCTGTTGGCTGTCCAAACAACCTATTCTGGACAAGTAGTACATTTAACAGCTTAAAACTCGCATGTAACATATTTATTATATGATTTTGTTATAAACCATGCAAGTATTTTCCTGACTACCCCTGGCATAATCCACCTTGAGGAGACATTTGCCTGATCATAAATATATTTCAGTGTATGAACCCAATCTGTTCACTGTAGCAGTAACCTTTTAAATCTAGATATAGAATCTGAACTCAGTAAAACCTACAGTATATCCTGAACCTGCTCTGAAACAGACACAGGCTAAATAATTAAAGCTTAACAACCAAGTTAATACATAAGTGTATGTTTAACTATATTTATCTAATATTTTTAACTCTTTGTCAAATGGCAAAGTTGCCAAAAAAATCGATTTTGATTTTTGCGATGCCGACAGGAAAGCTGTAGCAGGAGCTAACCTGTGAATATTATATAAATCTTGTCCATCCACTGGTGATTTTTTTCATCCTGTTAGCTATTTCTGGTGCCCCTGGTTATGAATTTGCATTGTGATTATAAGTGTAAACACATCCTGAAAAGTAATGGAAATGTTTGCTCAGACTGTTAAGTCTAACAATATCACTATATATTTTATTTGCTGATAAGGGATTCCATTGTAGGTCAATTAAAATGTTTTCTCATAAAGTTTACAGTTTCTACAAAGGACATGTCCTCTGGGAGTGATTTTCAGAGTCCTTAGAAGAAGGAGACTCTGTCTAATTCATACAAAGAATCCTCGTGATCCTTAGAAGAGAACGGTAAAGGGCTTATTTTTGTTTGGTGTTTCCCATCAGGCAGTCAGTACTAACAATGGTTTGTATATTTGCATTTTAAGCATAGACTGATTTCAGTCTGGAGAGGAGACCAACACAGGGCTTTGCTGCTGTTTTTCAGTTTCATGGACTGTGATAAAGTATTCCCAGGCAAATATTATATAATCCTATAGTGAGAAAGTTGGTGAAGGGGTGGGAATTGTAAATACTGTGGGACAAGCCTGTCTAACTGCTTCAGAAATGCTAGGCTTATCTACCACACAGCAGTGGGAAGCCAGCATGAGCACATGTGACACGAATGCAGGCACCAATGTATGTGCCGATTTAACACATACTGTGCAGCAGTGCAGTCGGTGAGCAGACTTTTATTTCCTCAGTGAATGACTTACTAGTTACTACCTTTTTCTGAGGAGCCATCAAAATGCAAGTACCCTGCTTTGACACTCCTAATCTCATTCTTTGGCTGCTCTCTTCAAACATTTCTCCTCTGTTAGATACATTCAGTCTCCTTTTTCCTTACCTTTGTCAGTTTCCATTTGTTTCACTTTTGTTCTGTGTAAATAAACTACCACAGTGCAGGATCATTTGGACAAAGGGATACTACAAATACATTTTAGCATTTTTTAATTCCCTTCAGGCACTGCTGACAAACAATCAGTATTAGACATTTCATAGGCAGAATCACTCTGGCACTAAAGGGCTTTTTATCTGAGTTAAAATTGCTTTTAGATTGTGAGGTAGGTGGACTATAAAGTTCTTTAAAGGAAGACCCCCCTCAGACAAGAATGATAATGCGGCATATATGTAGGTACCTCCGCGACTATATGTCAGCCTCCAAATTATGCACAAGAAATGTACTGATCCTCATAAGAAAGAATGGGACAACTGATAAAAATAAAAAAAAATCTGTTTGCACCAAAACAGAACATAAAATGGCCAAACTGTAATGTTGTGATTAATTGTTATAGTATCCTCCCAAAGATAGTATGTACATATATATATATATATATATATATATATATATACACACACACACACACACACACACACACACACACACACACACACACACACACACACACACACACACACACACACACATGAACATATACACACAAATATATATATATATATATATATAGTCTATTTCTGATCCAAACCCAGCAGTTCTGGACACAGTGACAGTGCTCAACTGAAACTGCATGAAGCTACTAACTCCTGGACACATTTCATCTAAATACATACTAAAACATTATTCGATTTCATGCTATAACAGCAACAAAATTGTAGAAAACTTTTTTTTTTTTTTTTTTTTTTTTTTTGCAGGAAGTCAAGCCGCCATGCCTACACTCCCCTTTCTTTATATATTCTCACTCAAAGGTCACTGCATCTAAGAGAAAGGGTGATCATAACTGAAAACTTGATGAGAAAACGGTCATTGAAAAATGCAGAAAAATGTCTGACTCTTTCTCTGAGAAGCTGCATCTTTGAGTCCATAGAAACCAACACATTTTGAGCCCACATACAATATTACAACATGTGGCATGCAAGGAAGAACGAGGAAATAATGTACTGAGCAAGTGTTCAAAACAAGCAAACAGGCATTAAGCAGTTTAAGTGAACCCTACACACACACACACACACACACACACACACACACACACACACACACACACACACACACACACACACACACACACACACACTCTTTACTAACCTCGATTTTTCCTACATCATTATACAACCTAAAACTTTTTCTATCTCCCTGCACTCCTTACTAGTCACGCATACCTCTCAACTGTTTTTTCTCATAAAATTTGTAGTTTTCTAAGAAAGTAGTGAGATTTGAAGTCACTAAATAATAGTAAATAATGACAGACATTGAAGTTTCAGACTTCATATCCTTCAGAAAATACATAATAATTCAAAACCTGTTATTCTATGGACTTTCAAAGTCTATAAGAGCAATTTTTTAAACCTGTCCCTATTTTGCGGCATTTCTCCCCCTGTTTTCTGGCTTTTTCCAGATTTCTTGTTCTGAGAAGTTAAGAGGTATACTAGTCTGTGTCTTCCTTGTATTATTACCCAACCTAAAACTTTCTAATGGCTAGTATATAACTGAACCTCCACCTTAAAAAATGAACATATTTTCATGCAATAACTTTCTCCACCACATGCATTCCCTAACATCATTTACCTTGTACCAGGTCTGACAGTCCACTGCTGACTGCTAACTGCCACACACACAAAACATAATTTCTCTTCTTAATAAATTAAATATTCATTCCCCTGTGTCTGTTTAGTTGTTAATGATATGCACCACTGCTTTGAGTAGCACTGTGTCTGTCTGCCAAAACTGATCTGTATCTTTCTTCGAAATTCCTCCATCCAAATGATTATATTGACTGCTTTACACAGAGTTACATTTCTTGAAACATCTCCCATCCTGATTGTTATACTGAAAGCTCCACTCAGAACTGCAAATAAGACAAACCTTCTCTTTATGTTCAAACATTTGAATGTGTTATATTTCTGTTATATAATTGTAACTATGTTATTATTGCTGTACTAGTTCTTGTTTTTATTGTAACTTTTTTTAATATAACCGTTATTATAACTTTAGATCTTTTCTGCTCGGGCCTCTACTGCAAAGGGACTATAGTGCTCAATCAGACTTTCCTGGTAACCAAAAGTAAATAAATTAATAAGTAGTGCATAATTAAGTATGCAAAGCTTGGGCATTTTTTTTTCCAGTGGTTCCAACAGGCTGATAAGCAGCCAGTCAGAGGTTTTGCCCCAGAATAAAAGAGACCAGCATGAAAGAGCAAAATCAGGAAGTTAGTTATTCATTGGAGGGACAGTGTTTATACTGACCTGGAAGGACTAATCTGAGGAGTGCTGTGCTACTGTCAAACTTTGATTTTGGGACTGAGATGGTTGCCTATGTTAAAGGCTTAGAAATCCTGAAACTGAGATTGAGGCCTACAAAATTTTGGAACCAAGAGAGAGAGAGAGAGAAAGAGAAAGAGAGAGTGGCCTAGCACTGAACGAGGGCTAGGATTATAACCTAGAGTTTAGGAGCACATTGTGATTACCTGCATTTAGAGTGGGGCATAAGAAAGAGGTCTACCTGTATTTCAGGAGAACTTTTATGGACTGTATGGGCAAGTGAACTGTTTATAATATACTGTTTCTTTTGTGTTTTTTAAAAGCAAGTGAGTTATTTCAGTCCGTGAATGTTAAATAAACATGAGTTTTGTGTATTTTCTGCTTTCATTGTCTTTGTAAATCCTACAACAAATATAAAACATACACACATATATACAGACAACTAGACAGACTCACACAGACATGCACTTATATGCCACGCATAAACAGACACACATACACACACACACACACATATATATATATATATATATATATATATATATATATATATATATATATATATATATAGTATGTTGAAGTCCATTTGGTAGAACACCAACAGTCAGTTGGTAGAATCACATTTGGTAGAAATGAAATTTGGCTGAAGATTCATTTGATAGAGTCACATTTAATTGTGTGTATGTAATCGTTGAATTTTTGAGAAGTGGTTTGGTTAGCTGATATTTGCAGAATCCATGTTGTTCCTGAAATTTTTCTTTATGTTTAATAGCGCTGGTGATGTTCTTTTTGGTTTGTAAGAATTATAGTCCTTAGTTAATGCTGATGTAGGGAACTGTGATCACTGTTTCCTCTGGGAAATTACTGCTAGTATAATTTCTAGGTGTGTGTTGATAGCGATTCTACTGTTTTGGGAGATTTTTCCCTTCCCTGAGTTTGTGCAGCCATGGACTTAGTGTATTTACTTCTGAGAGGTGTGTGTTTGTGTGGGGGGGGGGCAGCAAAGGCAGCAGGGTGCATTAACTGCATTTTATTTTTCTCCTTTATGTGTATTCAGATTTTTTCATTTAACTTGTAGTAGCAATATAGTGTTTGGTTTAGTTTTAGACTAAATTATCAACTCCCTAAGTGATGCAGACATCCTACAAAAGGGCCTCTCTGAGACCAATGACTGGTGTCGGAACCATGGCCTGAAGCTTAACGCCAAAAATGTGTTATCATCCCCTTTGGAAACAACTCGGTTCCCATGAATTACCACTTTGATGAGAGCCCACTGAACACTGAAGGGGCCATAAGAGATCTGGGCACCCAGGTCGACAGCCACCTCACCTTCGACCACCACATTGCCACTGTCATCAGAAAGTCCTTCTACGTGGCACATCTTATAATCAAAGGTTTTGCATCCAGGAAGAAAGAGGTCATCATCCCTCTCTACTGATCCCTCATTAGACCAATCATCAAATATAAAACCCCGTTTGGTATTTACCTGACTAGACACCTACAACAGTTGGAGAGTGCACAAAAGTACCTCACAAAAAGAATCCTAGGCCTTAAACACATGCCCTACATGGACAGACTCATGAAACTTCAGCTGTTCTCAGTCTCTTATCATCTACATAGAGGTGAAGGCTGCTTGACTTACAAAGCCATGTCCGACCCAGCCCTGACAAGCCTGGTATGCAAAGCTATGGAGCGCATCATTATGGACCTACTTAACAAAGATATAGGCAATCTCCAAATGCCTGACCCCACACAGTTTGACTTTGTCAAGGGGAGAGCCTGCCTGCTGAGCCTGGTTGACTTCTTCAAGGCAGTCACCAAGGCTGTGGATGAGGATAAGGCAGTGCATACAGCCTACCTCGACCTGGCCAAGGCCTTTCATACCATTCCCCACTCAGGTATCACTGATAAACTCACCAAACTAGGCATCAATCCTTACATCACTAGGTGGGTTGCAAATTGGCTCACAGACAGGACCCACAGAGTGAAAGTTGCAGATTCCAAGTCAGACTGTTGATCAGTCACAAGTGGAGTCCCACAAGGCTCAGTCCAGGGCCCTCTCCTGTTTGGCATCTACTTCTCAGAAGTCCAGGCCAACACAGAAGGACTCTGGCTGACCAAGTTCACTGAGGACTGCAAGCTAGGAGTCATTATCAACTCCCCAAGTGATGCAGAAATCCTACAAAAGGGCCTCTCTGAGACCAGTGACTGGTGTCGGGACCATGGCCTGAACACTGAAGGGGTCATAAGTGATCTGGGCACCCAGATCGACAGCCACATCACCTTGGACCACCACATTGCCACTGGTCCACATTGCGGTCAGAAAGTCCTTCTACGTGGCACATCTTATAACCAAAGGTTTTGCATCCAGGAAGAAAGAGGTCATCATCCCTCTCTACTCATCCCTCATTAGACCAATCATTGAATATAACGCCCCATTTGGCATGTACCTAACCAGACACTTACAACAGCTGGAG
This sequence comes from Protopterus annectens, assembly GCF_019279795.1. NCBI lineage: Eukaryota > Metazoa > Chordata > Ceratodontiformes > Protopteridae > Protopterus > Protopterus annectens. The sequence goes on from NC_056739.1 coordinate 1,078,442,577, forward strand.
AGGCCACAAATGTACCTCACAAAAAGAATCCTAGGCCTTAAGCACATGTCCTACATGGACAGACTCATGAAACTTCAGCTGTTCTCAGTCTCTTATCATCTACTTAGAGGTGATCTCTGCTTGACTTATAAAGCCATGTCCAACCCAGCCCTACTTGAAATGCTACACCTAAAGAAATCCCAGTCCTCCCATGCCACATGCTCCAGAGATCACAACCTCATTACCACAATTAACAGAACATGCTGGAGGGACAGGTTCATCTCCCAAAGACTGCCCATACTCTGGAATAGGCTTCTCATTCATGTCAAGCAGAGCACCTCACTGGCCCTCTTCTTGGGTAACAGAAAGTTCACTCCAGGGATCATTCCAGTTGCACTACTGGATATGGGCACTGTGAAATAACATCGGGTGGCACGGTGGCTGGGCAATATTTTTTGGGCTAGGCTTGTAAAGGCCCCAGGGCCATTAGCCTAGTACACACCTATGAACCTATGAAATATGATTCTATGAAATGAATATTCAACCATATTTGATTTCTGTTGATTTTTTCTACCAAATGTGATTCTGTAGTTCATGTCTGCAACTGAGTATGTTATACTCAGCTATATGTGTGTGTGTGTGTGTGTGTGTGTGTGTGTATGTTTATGTATATATATATATATATATATATATATATATATATATATATATTTATGTGTGTGTGTATATATACATATATATATATATATATATATATATATATATATATATATATATATATATATATATATATAGATATAGATATATATGTGTGTGTGTGTGTGTAAATATATAGATATAACAACATAGTTGCAAATTTACAAACATACTTACATGTCATGTGCAAGTGAGTGTAACTGACATTTATGTTAAATTCTAGCTTTGCCTGTTTTGGGCTGTGCTGAAGCATCTCTTTGCTTAGTGATATATAGTTGCTACATCAGGGTATGTAAATGTCTAAAAATGAAAAAAAAATGATATCTCCTACATCATTTCCAGCACTGGTCAGACTACAGATGTACCCTGGACAGAAGTCAGAGTTGATCCAGTGTGCTGACATTAATGAATGGGCATAAAGACTAAAACTTAAATGGAAACACCTTGACTATATTGGACAAAATAAATAAATAATGTAAAATAAAATAAAGCAAAGATTGTGTTAGTTACAATTAATGACACATAAATTCAACATGAGCACACCTCAGTGCAACCTACAGTGATCTCTTTCAGCTTTATTAATGTAGTACTTTCTAGGACTTATATCACTGACAGGTTTGCTCTCCATGCTTTAAAATCTGTTGCCAACATAGACATTAAAAAGAAAAGTTCATAATGCTTCACTGCATAGTGTATGGTGTGGGTGCTTGGCTCATCATATCTTGTTAGGTTCCTGTATATGTTGGAAAGTGTTGATTTTCAAGCTGTTTTGAGCACCTATCCATGTCCATTGAATATGACTTAAACTAAAAGGGGAAATGATTATCCACTCACGTCATCAAGACACGATGAGTCTGAGGGGCGTGGCCAAGGATGAACACAGGATAGCAGCAGATTTCTTCAGCTCCACCAATTTCATTACATTGACAGGAATTAATTACTTAAAAAATTAATTTTTGAAGTAATTTTCTTTCTAAATATGTTTGTTTTATATAGTTCTTGAACTATATCTAAAAAAGAAAGGAAATCTTAATAATATTCCTGTCAGAAATTACTTTGGAAATTTTCCTGTCAGTTTATCAGTCTGAAATGAGTTCCAGTAAGACAAATTCTCAAGACTCCAGCATCAAGAAAGAACTTCAGTCTCTGATAATTATAGTCCAGCAACTTACTGCTAAGATGGATAAAATG
>NC_056739.1:1078749442-1078839600 GCF_019279795.1 Protopterus annectens
GGCCTTAGCCAAGTCCAGGTAGGCTGTATGGACTGCTTTGCCCTCATCAATGGCTCTAGTGACTGTTTCGAAAAAGTCAATCAGGTTCAAAAGGCAGGATCTGCCCTTTACAAAGCCGAACTGGGTGGGATCAAGTGTCTGTAGGTCCCCAATGTCTCTGTTTATGAGTTCCATAATGATTCTTTCCATAGCTTTGCAGACCAGGCTGGTTAAGCTTATGGGGTGGTAGTTCCCAGGGTCTGTAGAGGTACCCCCTTTGTGGAGTGGGACCACTGTTGCTGTACACCAGTGTTCAGATACATATCTTGTAGTAAGGCTAAGGTTAAATAGCATTTTTATGTGCGGGTTTAGCTCCTCTTGGAGTTCACGTAGCACGCATCCCGGGATACTGTCAGGTCCCATTGATGCTGTGTTTTTAACTTTGCTGAGGGCGGCTCTCACCTGGACATCTGAGATGACAGGGAGATTACATTCAGCTGGTATAAGTATTTCTTCTTTTGGGGGTGAGGAAGGGGAGAAATTTGCACTGAACCTGTCAGCCAGAATGTTGGCAATATCTGTGGACTCAGTGTATTTTTTGTTGTTGTGAACTAACTCTGAGCATATCTGAGGGTTTCCGCCCAGGTTTCTATCATAGGTGAAGAAGGCTTTGTGGTTATCTTTAGTGTCCTTAACGATTTTTCTCTCAAAGTTGGCCTTGGATGTTTTTATGAGAGAATGTAGTTTTCTGCTAGTGTTGATCAGAGATGTCTTCCCTTTATGGGATTTTGCTCTGTCGTGCAGTAGCTTCCTTCTTTTGTTATACAATTTGTTAATGGCTGAGGTCCACCAGACAAGACGCTTGCCTTTGGTGGAGAGGGACTTGGATTTATTTGGGATTGCATGATCCATGCATTCTTGGAGATGTCCATAGAAAGCATTTGTGAAGGATTCAGCATTGTGGGATGTGGTATCCACTGGCCCAGTGGGCTTAAAGGATACAATCTCAGTCTTAAGAAGAGTGAAGTCTGCTTTTGAGAAGTTTTTCACTGTGGTCTTTTGTGCTGGGGGTGGAGGTGGGATATGTATATACAGGGTGATTAGTTTGTGGTCAGATCTCACTAGTGAGGGGTATACCTCCGGTGTGGAGAATTTTGTCCCCATGTTTGTGATGATCAGGTCTAGTATATTATCTCCCCTAGTGGGAGCGGTGACTAGTTGTTCCAGTGCATTTGAATTTATGAATTCCAGGATCCTTTGGGCTAGGGTGTTAGGGCTAGAATAATGTACGCAATCTATGTTAGGGTAGTTGAAGTCTCCCAGTATGATGGTATTTTGTGATACATTCATATCCTCCAATGTCTTCAGGAAGGCTGAGTGGGGTTCCTGAGATTGGGAGGGTGGTCTGTAACATGCTACCAGTTGTATAGCAGTTTTGCCTATGGTTAGTTGCACCTGTATGGTCTCCAATGCTTCATGTGTTGCTACTAACCTGGGGGTGTGGGTGTCCTTGATTAATATGGACACTCCCCCTCCCTTTGTGGTTTGGCCCGGGTTTTGGGGCCGAAAAGCATGATACGAGGTATAGCCTGGTAGTGCTGGGGTGCTCTCAGGAGCCTTGAACCAGGTTTCAGTTACTGCACAGACGTCGATGTTCTCCATACTGAGGAGTGCATCGCGTGCCTGCATCTTGAGATTTAGACTTCTGGCATTGAGCAGCATTACCCTTATTTTTTTTCCATTTTTGTTTTCTAAGGAGGTGGGTTTGTCTTTTGAGCCTTGCCTAAAAAAGGCACTATGGGGGTGGCAAGAGCCTTAGCCAATATCCGGAAGCCCAGTGGTGACAGGTGCAAGCCGTCCCTTGTGAAGCAGCATGGCTTGTCCAACATGTCATCCCAGGCAGACAGACATTGGATCCCCTTAGAATGACACCAGTACTTGAGCCAATTATTAAAGCTGATCATCTTGTCTTTGTATTGTGGCATCATTCTTGGTGAGGGCAAGATGCTGCTCAGGGTCAGGGTCATACCAGCCTGGGCTACATAATCACAGAGCTCCTCTATGTCTCTTTTCATGTAGTCCAGGGAGGTATGTCTCAGGTCATTCACGCCAGCATGGACAATGATGGAGTCATATTTGTACTTGCTTTGGAGTGACCTGAGTGTGTGTGTTATGTGGCAGATCCTAGCTCCCGATAGGCAGCTCACAGTCACCCTCTCCTTGTTCAGCCTGGTAAGCAGGACATCAGTGTGTCTGACTATAGAGTCACCTATTACTAGTGTATCAGGCATGGTGTTTGGCCTTAAGGGCTGTGATTGATTGACACACTGATTTATTGAAGTATGTGTTGCATGTGTTTTGTTTTGAGGTGGTGGATTTTTGGATGTCTGCTTTGGGAGCCTCTGTTGTTTTGGTAAATTTTTTATTAGAGCCTCCGAGTATGTCTTTGTGTTTTTATGTGTTTGGTTTGCAGTTGTGGTAGGTCTATGTGGGACTGGGTTTGTTGTGTGTGTGGTTACCATCTCCTCCTGTCTGGTCATGCCAGCCCTGAGTTGAGAGAGTTCAGCCTCCAGTTTGGCTATATAGTTGCATCTCTCACATGTATTTGTGTTTGTTGGGAGGAGGAGAGGGTTGTCTGTGTACATGAAACAATTGTAGCATTGTCTCAAGATACCCAGATTAACCAGCTGAACTGGAGAGGACACCAGTAATCTACCACTCGACATGCTAGAACAGTATAAGGGAGTGCTGTGCCTTTAAGGGAAGTGGATATTCACAGGGGTGGTAGGTGGATGTAGTGCTTACTTAGTATAAGAGTGCTTACTTAGTAGAGAAGTTTTGAGAACAAGTGCTAGGTTTATAATATAGCGAGTAGTCTGATTATACTAAGAGCAGAGCTTCCTTAAGGGAAAATTTGAAGAGCAGACTTGGCGGAGCCAGAAGAAGTTTAACCGGCGCTGCGCTATGCGCACAATTGCGCAAAGTCGCGCAAACGCAGATTTTAAACAGGGAACTTCAAAAGAGCTAGAAATGGTCCAAAACAACCAATTACTACAGCTCTTGTGCTGAGGTCACTTCCTACAGGGACAGGTAGGCTGCTCAAGGCTCCCCACTCCCACTGGAAAGCAAGCAAACCAACTTGTGTGTAATATGAGTGGATTGGGAGAGGCCTGTGGAAGGATATCATGCTGCCTTGTATATTTAGTGATATCCTCCCACTGTGGTCTAGTGCTGGCTTCAAAAGCTGCATTACTCCCTGTTATTTCCCTTCAAATTGAAGGAGATAACCATTCATTATGGTATCTTAAGTAACTGAACCCATCATTATGGATTCATGATTCATATACATGAACCCAGATTTGGATAACAGAGAAAGGATAATGTCCCGTCCATGTAGCCTTCCAATTTATTTTCTTACTGAGTAAGATTCAGCACCTAATTTGCACATACTATAATGGTTTGCATCTCAAAGAATAATCAGACATGCATCCTATCCATGCGTTCTTGAATGTATATTTTTCCCCAAACAAAGCTCCTTAGGAAGTGTTTTTCCTATGTATTCACCTTCACCATGTTTCTTAATAGTATGCCTTCAGTTTTAACACTGGTTTGTCTTGTTCTCACACAGCTAATAGACATTTGTGTAGAATTACATAACATGGCTCAGTCACTGATTGCATCCTCTGAATGGAGTCATTGCTGTCAATGTCTCCTACAATTTTTTTCACCTAACTCTTCCCCGTAGTAAATCAATCACCTGCAAGACCATATCATAACTAAACCTGGTCACCTTCTGTGGTTAAATACTTCACTCATGGAAGTGAAGCTGTAGCCACAAAGTGTTCAGCTTTGTCAATCCAAGTCCTACAAGCAATTTCTCTTTATGTTGTTTCTTCATACAGCTTCAAAGGCAGGCCGTCTGTCCTTCTCTGTACTGTCAGGCTGTCTGTCCTTCTCTGTGCTGTCATGTAAGTCAGCGCCATTCTATCTAAGGCTTCTGATCTCCAAAACTGCATAATACCCCAGAGAGGGCTTCATCCACTTTTGTAAAATAGGATAACTTTCCTTTGCTATTAATTATCACAGTCTGTCTACATCCCAGCACCTCACTGGCTCTCTGAGGGGCCTTTCTACACTGTTATCTGGAATTTAAATTATCCAATATCATCTTGCCTGACAGTTATTTTCATTGCAGTTATTTCTGCACAAATTATGTAGTTTTTACTTTGTTTTAGATTTCCGTTTCCTATGTGCATTCCTTTGGATTGTTTACATTGACGCTGTTTAGTCAAGTTTTTTCTTATCCTTACTACCCCTTTTCTGTATGAACTCTGCTGCAAACCAATCTGTTACCTGCAAAAAAAAACATTGTTTCTTTCTAGACTGCCTGTAGTGTTCCTTATAAAGACAACACACACACACACACACACACATACACACACACACACACACACACACACACACACACACACACACACACACACACACTCGTATACACACCACACACACACACACACACACACACACACACACACACACACACACACACACACACACACACACACACACACACACACACACACACACACACACACACACACTCACTCACACACACACACACACACACACACACACACACACACACACACACACACACACACACACACACACACACACAGTAAATTGTGTGCTATTAATTTGCTTGCAAGCCTTTTGTTTGGTTCTCTAACTGGATATTTTGTCCTGTCAACATTTTCTTATTAAATTCTGAGAAAATGCAGCAACTTAGCATATCTGTGTTTTTACTGTTTATCTGCCCAGCCATCTTTTACTTTGTTATGCATCACTATCCCTTCTTTTTATTTTTCTCTTCTTAATGTGCATATAGGATATTTATTTATTTTCTTGAACAGATCGTTTTCCACTTTGTCAGAGCCTTTGCTTTTCATTCCTACTTCTTTCTACTTTAAATAGTATACTTCACTCCTGTTCACGTAGCAGCAATTCATCCTTTAAAGAATAATCTTGGTTTACTTTTAAACTTTTGTGTCACTTCTTTTGAGAACTATACTTTTTATGATGACTTGTATGGATGTGCAGACAACACCCTGGCTTGACATTTGGATGCACATATGTACCTTTATCTCTGAACATTAGGGATCAGCTAAATCCTGCCCTAAACCTGCAGTTCTCCAATAGCCGGCCAAAGTGCAGCTGAACCAGTGTCAGCTCAATAGCTCTGTGTCTGTCACAATTTTCTGGAAGCTGCAAACAATCAAATGTCGAAAAGGAAAAGATCTTGTGACTTTGTCAAGTGACAGCCCATTTGATGTTTGATTAATTGCACTTACATAAATTAGGGCAGTTCTATTAACAGTCATAATGCCAAGTCATACAATTGCTCTGTACATTTGATAGGTTCATGGGTGTTTACTAGGCTAATGACAGAAGGACCATTTTAAGCCTAGCCATGCATCCCAAATCTCTGACAAGCTCTGAAACCCTTGATAAAAATGACATCTACAACTACATGGACTTCTAAATGTTGTCAATACTAAGAAGTGTAATACAGTCCTGCATCCATTTACATTCACAAACACACAATCAGGAGAGTTTCACTGCTGTATTTGAACTCTGTACCTATCGAAAGGCACAATTTACACACAAGTGTATTATACACATGCATAACAGGAGAAGTCTAATATATGCAACTCCCCCTCCATACATTTTAACCTTCCACCATAACCCTGCAAAGTCAAAGCCTGTATTTTCCATATCTCAGCTATGGTTCTAAAACAGAGCAAAGTGAAAATACATATTAGGGCTAACCAGATAGAACACACATACGTACGTGACCACCATTAGTACTTACTTTGTTATTGCTGCATTCTACCTGGATTTCCACTGAAGAGGGGCTAAATGCAGATAAATAAAAAATAAAATACACTGCAGTACCCCACCCACTATTCTTCCTTGTTAACTACACACACACACACACACACACACACACACACACACACACACACACACACACACACACACACGAGTCTACTTCACATCACCTAAAACCCATTTGACTGACTTTCATTTCACCAAAATCAAATCACCTAATTTGTTAGTTAGCCAGTCAGCTGCAAGCTGTGAGGAGTGGCCCACCCTCTTCTTCCCTTCCCTAGACTGCTCTTGGACTCACTATAGGTGATCCTAAACAGGAACTGTGAGTGCTGCCACGCACCAGTCATTTGTCCCTGCCTTAAAGTACATGACTAATGTTGAAAGAAAATCAAAGCCCAAACATCAAAGATCAAACAAACTAAGAACACGTGGATTAATGTGTTCACTGAAAAACTGGTCTTTGGCTGAACACTATTCAATTAATGAAAATGGCTCTGCATTAGCTAAAGATGGCTGACACTTTATTTTTGCCAGATACATATTGTTAGCTTCTTCACAGTTGAAATGGAGTACAGTGAACTTAGTTAACAATGTTTTTCAGATACTACAGGGCCTGAACAAAACAACATAAATGTGAGGAATGTTCATGTCATTTATACAAATACAAGAATTTTAAATGACAGATTTGAAATTTGGGCTGAGAAGTTTACTAAAGTAAAACATGATCTAAGCGATGAGTGAAAGAAGATACAAACTTGAGGACTGGATATTTTGAGTTCCTGGCTACACTGTGATCTCTCCTTGCAGAACTAAAATTAAAAAGTGAATTGGATAAATCTGTAATTTTGTTAATGGAAATGTAAGGGTCATTGAAGAAAAGATATTTAAAAATACCTTCAATAACATAAACTCTGTGGTGTTAAAGCTATAATAGTAGAACAAAAGATAAACATAATCTGTGTTTACTAGTCATCAGATACCTAATGTAATAACTTTGCACAAAATTCAGAATTCTTACATAATGCTTTAATGAGGAAAAATGTCATATGACCGTGTAATTTTAATCTCCCAAATATAGGTGATCTCCTCAATTAAATTATCTTGGTAAAAGGGATAAAGTGTTTTAGATACATATTGTATAAATACCACATCTATGAATGCTTCATATAAATTATTACCACCTTTACCAGGACGTGATCATCTTATAATATCTTACAGTACTGAATGTCAGGACATTTGTTACTCTTCAGAAGGAGGTTTTCAAAATAAATATTAGACTTTAATGAAAACTTTAAGGCAATACCTTCCTGTTGCAGTGTAACTGGGTGGATGAATTTATGAACCTTACAACAGAAGAAGCATGAACATTATTTACAATTTTATTAAGATGTAGAAATGTAGACCAGGCATCATCTGGTCCTGCAAGCCATCCGCAAAATCATTTAAGAAACCACAATTGCAGCTGCAGCTGCATAAATGCCATTCAGTCAGTGGTGCAGTTTGTGTTAACAGTTGTGTTTGATGAACATTTGTTGGGACTTCTTGGCTACAAGCAGTAATAGTAATCTTTGCTGCTAAATTTTTTGCCAAGGTTGCCTGCAGCATGAGTGTATGTTTGTGGTGTGTGTGTGTGTGTGTGTGTGTGTGTGTGTGTGTGTGTGTGTGTGTGTTGTTACTTAAGATTATGAAAGGTGTTGAGACATGTTATGGTGCAGTAAAGATAGCAAAGAACTTTTTTTTTTGTTTACCGTACATTTTATGAACCCAAAATTTCTTTCTTTCATTATTTATTTAGTTTGCCCTGTACTTCAGAGGATTCTTTTGTTTTGGTCCCCAACTCTGGTTGGGTGGTGCCTAGTGAGGACTCACTCAGGGTGCCAGTTGACCTAGCTACAGCACTGGTGATCAACTATAATATATTGACCATCTGTCAATTGATGCGGTGATAAATGACAGAGCATCCATATATGTGTGTGTGTCTGTGTGAGTTTGTGTGTACATCGTATGCCTGTATCAACCTCATATGGTAAATTTCCATCATATATTTTCTACTAAAACACTATATATATATATATATATATATATAGGAGTACTACTAAATCTCAAAATTCCACAATCCTGAGACTCTGAATCCCGAGGACCAGAATCTCAAGAATGCAGAATCTCGAACATAAAAAAATAGAAAAGTAAACAAAAAAAAAATTGTAATATATATGCAGGGGGGCAAGCTCCCCTGTGCCCCCCACACTCCCTGCAACTTAAATATACCATCTCCGAGATTCCACTACAGTGGAGTGAACGGGAAAGTTTACATTCCGCTCTGCACGGCACTATTTTGCCATTCACCCCTCTGTAGTGCGATCTCAGAGTTGGTATATTTAAGTTGCATGGTGTGTGGGGGGTGCAGGGGGGCTTGCTCCCCTGCATATATGTTAGAAAATGTTTTTTTTTTCTGTTCAAGATTCTGCAATCTTAAGATTGTCATCCTTGGGATACAGACTCTCAGGATTGTGGAATTTCGAGATTTAGTAGTCATCCCAATTATATATATATATATATATATATATATATATATATATATATATATATATATATATATATATGTTGTTGTGTCTTTCGGCTTTTCCCGGTTAGGGGTCATTACAGCGGAACTCCGGTCCGCTAATGATTGGTAGTTGATTTTTATGTGCCGAGTTACCAGCCCTGACACACAACCTTCAATGAAGGTACGCACATTCACACTTGTCTCCACGCAGAAGACGCTCTAGCTGAGAATCGAACCGGACAGCATCTTACTGTGAGGTGACAATGCTATATATATATATATATATATATATATATATATATATATATATATATATATATATATAATATGGGTCCACTTCACATGACTGAATCTCAAAATACTGAATTTCATTTGATTGAGACCACATTAGGTAATTTTCAAAATACTGAAAACTCATTTGATTGAATCTCATTATAGTGAAAGCTTACAATCCTGAATTTCAAAATACTGAATTTTAAGCCATAGACATGCACACTTACAACACCAATGACTAACTCTTTCCAAAACTTAAAAACTAGTTACTTAACCTCCTAACAGAAACTGGACAATATAAAACCAAATTATGTGCGGGGCTACGCTCCCACCATATATATATATATATATATATATATATATATATATATATATATATATATATATATTTTTTTTTTATTTTATTTTACATTTGTTGTTGACTGGGCTAGTCTAGCTGGATATATGTCCATTTTCAGTAGAGGCCCAGGAAGAAAAGCTCCACACATTTCAAATAAAGTTCACATCTACAGAAGTACATATTTAGAATGCAAATACATTCACCGTAAAGAAAACAGAAATTTTAAGAGGTCACAAATTTATAAAGTATATATAAAAAAGAACTACAACATATTAGACTAAACTTAGTACAATTACTAATGAAGTTACAATTAAATGTTGAGAAAGAATAATAACTAAAAAAAAGTATAGTATAAATGTAGATAAGAAAGGAAGATACAAGGAAAGTGAAATGGAGAAGCAGTTGAGTAAGACATCTAGTAGTAATATGTGTCACTTTTTGGGAATACAGTAATACGTAAGGCTATGATGGAGAGGAAGAATAGTAGTCGTTAAGATGAAATTATTTCAGAGATGAGAAGATAAGGTTGAATCAAGTAGTAAGAGTAAGTTGGTCAGTCAGGTTTAGTACAGGGTCACATCCAATGTGTTTTCAGTAAGAGCTTAAGTTTATTTTTAAACAGAGTAATAGAGGGAAGTGTGGAAAGTTCAGAGGGAAGTAGGTTCCAGGCTTTTCCAACAGTATTAGAGAAGAGAGAGTCTCCAGCTCTATTGTTTGATTTATTGATGTATACAGGAAGTTTTTGTGAAGATCTTAGGGACTTCAGGTTATAATAGGGGTGAATAAGGTTAGATAGGATGGGTGTTTTGGCAGGTTAATAAAGTATTTTATGGGCGATGACCAGTTGATTAAATTTCAGCTGCTGCTGTAATTCAAGCCACCCTAGATGCTTTAGATTAATACATTGGTGTGTTCTGAATGGGTTACCTGTGGCAAACCTGGCTATGCTATTGTAGGAGTTTTTTGACAGATAATATAGGGAAATATAGCAACTATGCAGTGTAACTCTACTGCAGTCAAATATTCAGGAAAGGAGTGAAAGAGCCAAACATTTTACCACAATGCAGGGAAGAAAAGTAATTCATTTGGATGGAATCAGTGTTATACAGACAGTTACTGTGTCATTCCTGAATGGTGTCATTCACTGGGAAAATACTTTTAGTACGCTAATAAGATTCAAGTTCAGAGTTGTCTGACATGTTTTTTATTGAAACGTTATAAGAGTTATAAGATTTTATTCTTCTAGAATCTTAGGACATTAGCAACTTGGGTTTGTTGCCAAGATTCAACTGTCCAAAGGAATGCTGTCCTGTGAAATAAGATAAACTGTCTTATAAATGTATGTCTGCATGAGTACATGCACTAATAAGCAACACTATTTCTGACCATATGAAAAATGAATACCAGCTAACGGAAAAAGCATGTAGCAGCAAGGCTGAAACAAAAACAAACATAAAAAAATTCAATTGCATAGCTGGGATAATCATTCCACTAAGTTTTACAAAAAAACAAGCACATACTAAAGATGTAATTTCACTACTGCAAAGGCTGCAGATCTGGGTGTGACTAGATAACATCTCTGGCTGAGGCTAAATCATTCAGCTAATCTAACAGCCTATGGGTGGGGGAAGGAAAATACAAAAGGACAAACTGTTAGCACTTCCCCCGCTGAAGTTTGTGAAGGCTGACCTGCAGTATGCAAAAAAGCTAATCTGAAAATCCTGCCTCTGTGTGAACATGTGACCTACATAGCACTAAAATGTAAACAAAGTACTCAGGCAAGCAGCTGATTTCAGAAACGAGATAGTGCCCCTTTAAGGTTATTTTTTGACAGATTGGTAAATATGGGTGAGGCATAAAGAAGGGTAGAAATTAGATGGGTGTGGGTAATAGTTATTCTAGTTGCAGGAGTGAGGAAGGGTTTGATCCTATAAAGAGAGCCTATTTTTTTATTAGTTGTTTTCAAAATATTGTTGATATGGACATCAAAGTTAAGGTTGTTGTCTATGGTGATACCTAGCAGTTTGGTAGTAAGATCTTGAGATATGAGTGTACCATTAATGGATGTTACAGTGAAGTCTATTGGGGGAGATTTACTGGTAGGTGTAGAAAGGAGAAGTTTAGTTTTTTTAGGGTTTAATAGGAGACAGTGTTTTGTAAACCATATTTCTACAGAGTTAAATACGTCTTGAGAAAGGGAGTGAAGTTCTGATACAGATGTGGCTGAGCATATAAGTGTGGAGTCATCCGCGTATTGTATACATGTAGCTTGGGGAACTACTTGATGAAGGTCATTGATGAATACAGAGAACAGGAGAGGGCCAAGTATGGACCCTTGAGGGACACCAATATTAACAGGTAGATGAGTAGAAAGAACGGTGTTCCAGAGCACAGCTTGATGTCTGTTATTTAAGTAGGACTGGAACCATTTTATAGCTAGTGGGTCAAGATACAGAGATTTGAGAATGTTTATGAGTATAGTGTGATTTACCATGTCGAAAGCCTTGGACAGGTCAATGAAAAGTGCAGAGGAAAGCATGTTAAGGTTATGTTTTTTGTTGATGGTATCAATAAAGGAAAGGAGGGCAGTAGTTGTGCTATGGGAAGGTCTGAACCCATGTTGGGAGGTGGAAAGCAGGTTATTATGGAGAAGGTGATCTAGCAATTGCCTGTGGATACATCTTTCCATAATCTTAGATAAAGGAGAAAGTAGGGCTATAGGACGATAGTTGGAGAGTTCAGTGGAGTCTCCCCCTTATGAAGGGGAATAATATGAGAGACTTTCCAAAGTTTGGGGATATATCCTTCAGTGATGGTTCTGTTGAGAATGGAGATGGGGTAAGCAATAGATTTGGCTGTTAACTGTAAGTATTCTGTGGGTAGTTTGTCAGCAGAAGGAGTGCATGGTTTCAGTTTTTGGATAAGGGTGAGAATAAATGCTGTTGGGACAGGGTGGAAGAGAAATGGAGGTGGTGGGATAGAGTCAGAATTAGATATAGTTATGTTTTGAAGAGAGAGCTGACTGGCAAGAGTTTGAATTGCTTTGGTGAAAAAGGTATTAAAGGCATTAGCAGTTTGTTTAGGATTGTCCTTGTCAGTGCCTTGAGGGTTAGGTTTGATAGATTGACCAGGATGTAATAATTGATTAATACTTGACCAGAACGTTTGTGGTTTATTATGGTGGGTCTGCTGAGATTGTAGGTAATAGTTTTTTTTTATCGGACAGTATAGCTTTTTTTGTTTCATTTCTCAGTTGTTTGTAGTTTTGGAGGTCAACAGGGTTTTTAGTTAAGTGTGATTTATTCCAATATTTATTTCTGAGATGGATTTTTTGCTTGATTTCCTTAGTAAGCAATGGAGCAGATTTAATTCTTATCCTGATAGAGCGGGTAGGAGCATGGCATTTGAATATTTCTAGGAAATTAGCATTAAAGTAATCAACAGCTTCATCTAGAGACAGGTGTTTTAAGGGGGACCAATTACATGCTGTAAGTTCACTTAGGAATAGATCCAAGTTGGAATTTTTCTTGGTTCTAATTGCCCTAAATATGGGTTGAATGGGTGGATTGGTTTTGAGCCTGAAAATGTAGGTTAGTGAGTGGTCGCTTATGTCGTCAGGGAGGGTTCCAGAGTCATAAGTCTGGGGTTGATTATTAATGAGTATCCAATCTAAGGTGCTTTCTTTCTTATTAGTCTTGTTTATTCTAGTAGGGGAGGTAATAGTTTGGGTAAACCCATAGAGATTAATATGGCTAGTGGGGTAGTTGTTATTGCAACATTTCCAATCAATGTTAAAATCACCTAGGATTATGGTTTCTTGGGGAAGGTTTTGAGATAACCAACAAAGGATGTTTTCGATGGTAGTAATGTTATTACCTGGAGGAACATAGATGCAGATAATATAGATAGATTTGACTGGGTTTAGCAGAAGCTTGATAATAAGTATCTCAGCATTAGAGTCTTGAGGAGGTTTTTGGTTAAAGATGGTTATTTGAAAATCAGGTTTGAATAGAACAGCTACACCACCACCTTTCTTGGCTACACGGTCAAGACGTAAGATGTTGTAACCAGGTGGTATAATTTCATTGTCTTTAGTTACTGGTTTATATGTATACTAACTCCAGGATTGCACTGCAGTGGGGAAAAGGGAATATGCCTTTACTTACCCTACAGTACTGTGCACACTGCCACTACTGCCGGGAGCACATGAAACATCCACCATATTACTTTAGATACTTTCCTTAAAAATGTAAAGAGACATACCCACATTTAGAAACACTGCAACACTACTTTCTACATGACTATCAGTATTCTGACACTCAGCACTTTAAGTTACAGTAATTCTTTTTATCACAAGCAAGTCACAGGTGAATGGAAACACACATCGCATCTGTGGCTTAAAATTCAGTATTTTGAAATTCAGGATTGTAAGCTTTCAGTATAATGAGATTCAGTCAAATAAGTTTTCAGTATTTTGAAAATTAGATATTGTGGTGTCAGTCAAATGAAATTCAGTATTCTGAGATTCATTCAAGTGAAGTGGACACACACACACACACACATATTTATATATATATATATATATATATATATATATATATATATATATATATATATATATATATATACTGAGTTTATAATGATTAATTGCAATTGAGTTTGATTGAAACACAAAACATTAAAAAAACTCATCAGTGATTATTGTTAATTGAACTAAAATCAGCAATTGCAAATATAAACCAATAGGTTACATTTGGAATTACAAAAAGGAAAACAAAAAAACTGCATTTAGGTAGGGGCCTTGCCCCAACACATCCCTGACATGGAGGCTGTGCACCCCCCCCCCCCCACCAGAAAAAGCCTAGGAATTATGTAATGGTCAATATAACGAACTTCGACTTGTACTTAATTTGACCAACTGTATCCGGCAATGAAAAGCACCAGTGTTTTAGCACAAAATGAAATGCATGCAGTAATAACTTAGATAACACTCATATATATATGATGGTTTGGCAAACATGGGAATGTCGAATGCCAGACGACTGATTCCCTTATTGCCGACCAGTATATCTGCGAGCGTCCGTTGCAGCGATTCCTACTGTGCATTCACTTAGAAGTGGTCAGTGTTACGACTACAGATCATGGTACAGTGCGGAATGGGAAATTTACTATTTTCCACACTGTAGTGTGATCTCAGAGTTGGAATATAGAAGTTGCAGGGGGGGTGGGGAGTGCACCCCTCACAAGGGGGTGCAGGGGTGCTTGCCCCCCTGCAGAAATGTGATTAGAGCGCCATGCAGTACTGAACTGGTACATTAATACTGCTGAGAAGGTGGCAAGTAACTGGAAGGAAAGGTAAGTGGAGGATTTGCTGTATTGCTTAAATATGTTTCGGGTTTGAAATCTTCGTACTGGTTTCGAACCAATGTCTTTTGTGACATTTTGACCTAATTAATATTCCACATTTTGCTCATGTGAACCGCTGTTTTGATATCCTTACATTTTGAACTTTGAACTTATGATAGTAAACCGTATATATATATATATATATATATATATATATATATATATATATATAGATATGTGTGTGTGTGTGTATATATATATATATACACACACACACACACACACACACACACACACACACACACACACAAACACTTCTAGCATCCTTGAGTAAATATTTACTTTCCATTATTATTTTATTTTCAGTGAATACGACAACAGCAACAAGTTTGGCAAGGTTTGAACTGGTTTCAGCTATAAAAGTTTTCTTTGTAGTTTCTGAGACAAACACATTTGGAGACTTTAAATATTTTGCAGCATCTAATGCACCAAAAAAATTCAAAACAAAAATCATGTTGCAGGATATTATGAACACTGTATATCCCTTTCAGGATATAAACACATTGTAGCCAGTTTATTAAATGTAATAATGACATATTTAATTAGAATTTAGTAAAGAGAAATACTTTCTTATAACATTTCTGGGCTACAACAGAGCTCCTGATACTACTGGTTAAAACAATATGTAAACTGCAAAATATATGCTGTATTTATATAGCTGGTGTTTAGCATCATCCAGCAGATTCAAAATTCACTTAAAATGTTTATACTATGCTTTACTGTGAAACTGATTCTGTGCTATTACAGTTTAACTACTTAATTCCCAGACAGATCACACAATTCATTTTCCAGGTCATCTAAGAAATGTCAGCACATGTCAATGAGAAATTTTCTCAGCTTAGTAGATGTAGACTTCCTCAAAGAACTCCACAAAAAATGTCAACATAAGTGGGGGCAAACATTGCTCCCATAGCCATGACCCTACGTTGAAGGTAACAGTCATTCTCAAATGACATGTACATAATATTTTGCAATCCGATTTGTACTTTGAATTCACTTGGCATTCTAGACAATGCATAATAATTTATAGCCAATAACTGTTTATAAAAGGTGTGCACTTTCTACTAAGTTCTTACTATATCCATTCAAATTTGAGTGCATACATATTGAGAGGGACTTGTGGCATTATATAAGTGTATACATATCTGTAGGAGTCACGAGTGAAAGAAGATACAAACCAGTGTTGGAAATAATACAGCTCTCAGCGACTGCATGCAATAAAAGGCTGTTAAGTTTCAGACTCTGTGGCTTTGTGACCCCAGTAGGTGTGAGATAACAAAAGAACTACAGGTATCTTACTATGTATGTTTTCCTTGGTAAAATAAATAAATAAATACATTATTAAAGGGCAGAATTGAGCTGTCATGAATTTTGAAAGTGGATTTAAATTCCTTGGTGAGATAAGGAATGCATTTCATAATTTTAGGTGGAGAAGGGTTTTTAAATGCTTTGAAGGGACATGTAAAAAATTATGTCAAAAAGAATGCAGGATTATGAGGATAGTTTTTGAATGCAGAGACCTTCAAAGAGCTGGAGAGTAGCCAAAGTGCTGAAGTTTAAAGAGTGCATATCATTAATGTGATTCTAAATTGGATGTACAGATATTGCACCTTGACAAAAGAAAGACAGTAATGTTCATTTCTTGGGTAGTTTCACATAAATCTGCATATTGTAAGACAGTTTGAAGTGAGTCTCTGCTGGTGGTAGAATTGGTTTCCTTGACATAGTACCATGTGGGAATCACGACTGCTTTTCTAACAAGCATTCCTGTCTATTCTCTAAGAAAATGGGATTTTCTTTATATATAATTTGGCATATAACTGGCCAGCTCATAGGACAATCTCCATGAAATGCCACAATATTGGGTAGTCATGTTAACTTAAGCATGTTAATTGATGTATTGCACTTGAGGAAAAGAAAAAAAAAACAGGTGTAGGTGTGATCTCTAATAAGAAATCAAATTAAGCTATCAAAGAATTAATCATCTGTGCTTTGCATAAGCAGAGGACTGAATGCCCTGCACAAGCATAGCAGCAAGACATTTGATGAAATATAGTAACATAAGTAAAACAGAGACACAGTTAACATATCAATAACATAATACTATGGTCATGACAAAAGAGTATCTGAGGTCCCAAGCATATCACATGACCATGTGATGGTTGGGGATCCATGGCAGTGGTTAAAGTAATGTTAATAGGTTTTAAATGATTGGTCAGTTCTGTCATGGAAGCCTGTTACTGTAGATAGCTAGTAAAAGGAATCCTCTCACTGTAGAGACCTATGAACTCTGTTACTGTGCAGATCTGTAGGATGGATTCCATGGAATATTCTGAAGGGTTCAGTGTGAAAACAATGGGGATAAACATCTGCGCAGTAACAGTGGAGGGGTCTGAATTGAGAGATGATAAGTCTGCAAGCAAAGGAGAGTAGTATTGCTGAAATTGAATTCATCCTCAAGTCTTGGTGAGTACCTTCATGAGGTAGACCCTGTTTTTCACAAAATCTCACCAAGACAACACTGATATATAGACTGTATTTTATATAGCATATATCATGGACAGAAAGAGGTCAAAAATTAAAAAAAGACAGTTGGGTTCACAAGACCCAAGATAAAAAAGTGCCCAATCCTGTTAGGCGCACTGGTGTCAGTACTGGAAAAAATGACAGTATAGAATCCTTGAAATATGGAAACATTCCTACAATGGGGCCAGGCCCAGGGGAGGATGGCTTCCTCATTGTAGAAGAAAGTAGCAGTTCACAAAAATCACAAAAACTGATAAGCCAAAGAAGAGAAATATAGACGATAGGGTGGAATATTGAGGATAAGTAAGAAATTATGTGTTGTTACTGTTTTGCAAAAAGCCTAGAATTTCCAGACACAAGATATACAAAAAAATTAAGAGAGAAATTAGAGGAAAGAAAATACTTCCACAAGAAAAGCTGTCAGAAGCTTCAAATAAAAATTTGTATTCACTAAGACAACAGATTTGTGAAAAACATTATATAGACCAAGAAACTTTGAACTGTTTGGAAAAAGAAGCGTCTGAGTAGATATGAAAATATAAACAACAAAACCTAGAGATTTTTGAAAAGTATAAAAAGAAATATGGACATGGGAAAGAAAGAGAGATTTGATATGGTGCAATGTTTTTGCAAAGTCGAAAGCCAAATTAAGCAGTACAAAAAAGGCAGCCCCAAAGATATTCAAAGAGAAGTACAGGCAAAGACATCCAGATATAGAAAATTTCACAATAAAAAAATAATATCACAAGGAAGGAATGTAGAAAATAAGATTAGTAAAGTAGAAGTAAAAAAATAGAATTTGAAGTAATTGAATTCCTGTGAAGTGAAGGATTTGGTGTAGAAGGTATAACATGGGTTACATCACAGCATGATGGAGTGAGTCCCCAAAGTAAGGAGAAGCAGGAAGATCAGGAGACATCTGAAGAGGAAATATGGACATGGGAAAGAAAAAGAGATTTAATATAGTGTAATATTTATGCAAAGGAGAAAGCAAAACTAATCAGTACAAAAAGAGAAGCACCACAGATATTTGAAGAGAATTACAGGCAAAGGAATCCAGACTTGGAAAGCTTTACAATACAAAAATAAGACAAAGGAAAAGTAGAAAAGAAGATCAGTAATGGAGAAGTTAAAGAAATATAAATTGAGGTTATGGAGTGCATGCGAAGTGAAGGATTCAGTGTAGAAAATCTAACTTAGAAAGCACCACAACAGGACAGAGCAGTGCATGTCCAAATTAAGGAGAAACCAGTGGAATGGGAAGATATTTTGCAGCCTTCCTCAAGAAACCAGTATAAATATTCACTTGAAGCTGGACAGCAAGGGAAGAAATAGGAAACTGTGGTAACTCTGACACAGTCAATGTTGAGGAGTGATAAACCAGTGAGTTTCCATATGATAGAGCAACGGATGACAGAGGATGAAATTGAAAAGAATGTGCCACAGGAAGATGCTATAGAACTTTCTATAGAATAACTACAGAAAATGGAGAATAAAAATGTGCCCTCAGTTTAGAAGAAAAGGAGCTAACAGAAGAGTTGATTGATTCAATAGAGGCAGATAGACATATTAAGATCAATGAAAGAAATAGACTGCAGAAGGTCAATAAAACACAAAAAGTCAGAAGTTTGATAAATCAAATGAATACAGTAATTAGGACTGTGTACAGAGATCCATACAATATAATAGAAGTAAACAGGATATATTACTGTGCAGCTAACAGATAACATTCTACCACAAGAACACAGGGTAGTAAGAAAAAGGAAGGGGAAAATTCGAATATCATCATGGAAGTACTGAACAGAGAAAACTATAAAGCAATTAAGACAAGAAATGTCACTGTTAGAAGAGTACAGAAGACAGAACAGATCAACAAAAATACTCAGAAAGATTATGTAATAAAAGCAACGTGCAGTATTAGAACAGATCAGGATTTATCATGCACTGTCACAAACAATAAACAAAAAATATCAGCACAGGCAGAAAAAACTTAAAAGATACACAGATAAATATAAAGGAAAAGTACAAAATAAGCAATTTATTGATTATCCAAAAAAGTTTTATAGAGAATTGGGAAACAAGGTAAAAGGAACTGAAAGAAAAGCAAAAAAAGAAGAAATAGATATATTTTGGAGACGTATTTATGAAGATCCTATGGAACATAACAAGGATGCTAAATGGATAGAAGAAGTTAAAGAAATAATAATAAGTTTAAAGGTGCAGGATATGAAATGGGATGAAGTAAATGCCAGAGAAATTGAAACAAAGTTGAGAAAAGCCTATAGTTGGAAAACCCCAGGCCCAGATGCAGTACCTAACTTCTGGCTAAAAGTATTAACATGTTTGCACAAAGATTTAGCCACAAGTAAGAACTATTTATATGTGCACCCGGAACAGACAACAACCTGCCTAACAACCGGAAAAACAATGTTCCTACTTAAGAGTGAACCTGCAAGCTACCATAAAAATTATAGATCAATAACTTGCCTTCTGACGATGTATAAACTATGGGTCTACTTCAGAATACTGAAAAACCAAAAGACTGAATCCCAAAAGGCTGAAAATTCAAAATATTGAACACATTTTTAATGCAGGAGCCAAGCCCACCTGCACCCCTCATGTGGGGGTCTGTGCCTCCCAAACCCCCTGCTAACTATACATACCAACTCCAAGATCGCACAGCAGTGGAGAAGGGGCAAATTCTATTGTTCAGTAATTTGTTTTTTTAGGCTTCTGAAGTAAACCCATAAACTATACACTGGAATTGATGCCGACAGAGTTTATAGTCATTTAGAAGAAAACTCAATTATGGCAATATAACAAAAGGACAATAAAAGAAAGTCATATGGAACAAAAGATAATTTGTTGTTAAATAAAGTCATAGTGGAGAACTGTAAAAATAGGCATAATCTAAGTAAGGCATGGATTGACTACAAAACATTTGGCAGTTTCCCACATTCATGGATAAAAGAGTGCTTAAAAATGTATAAGATACACTCTGTACTGATAAACTACATCACAGCTACAATGAAACAGTGGTAAACCACTCTGCAGTTAAGCCATGACAAAGGACAGATTAGTATTCCAGGGATAAAAATCCAAAAGTGGATATTCCAGGGTGACTGTCACCACTGCTCTTTTGCCTTGCTCTTAGCCCATTAAGCTGCCTACTTAATAGATTAGGTCATGGCTAGAATTTGGCTCACAGAAAGCAACAAAATGTAATGACTTCTCATCTTCTCTTTTAGATGATTTAAAACTGTATAGTTCATCAGATGAGAAACTGAAAACACAACTGCAAGTAGTCTAAACTTTTTCAGATGATATAAGAAAGTCATTTGGTCTTGATAAATGTGCAAAAGTAACCTTTAAAGCAAGAAAGCTGCAACACCAAGAAAACATCAGTTTGGGACAAGAATGTGATATAAAATAACTTGAGCAAGAGGGAGTGTATAAATATTTGGGAACTGATGAAGGATCAACAACAAAACATGAACAAATGTAAATAAAACTTAGGAATATTTTAGAAGACTTAAATGAATCCTGAATATAGCATTGACGTCTAGGAACAAAACTGAAGCTATAAACCAATTTGATCTTCCTGTAGTAACTTACAGTTTTAGAGTGAGTGAGTGACTGGACCCAAAAGGTGTTGAATAGATCAGACAGGAAGACAAGAAGGATGCTTCATGCTCATTAAATGATATATAAAAATCAGTGCATGCCCAGATTATATATTCCTCGTTCTGCAATTGTGGGACTGCATACATATCTGCTGACCTCACAAGACCCAAACATAGTGAAAGTTTTGAAACAAGAGGAGAATAAGTCTAAGAAGACTTTCCTACTTAGTCTATCAGAAGCATATCGGCATCAAGTGGGAATGGAAATCAAACCAGAAGTAGATAAAAATTAGGCAGCAACTGAATGTGCCAAAAAACAAAAGAAAGAATATAAGGTGAAGGATCAGATGAGAAGGCAAGAAATGTGGAAAATGCATAAATATAGTTGCAAGTGTAGAAAGCTCTTGGAAGAACCTCATATTGATCAAGATCGAATACAGGAATGGTTAAGGAGAGGTGAATTCAAACCAGAAGATGAAAGGTTAATATGGTGGCCCAAGATAGTGGTCTACCTACATGTTGGTTTACAAAGTCCATTGAACATGTGGGAGAAACAGACAACTGTTGGTTCTGTAAAACAGAATTGGAACAGTCGCACACCTTGTTGCTGGTTGTGCTATACTAATGGCAAAAGGATTATAGTGAAAGGCATAATAATGTGGCAAGACTGTTGCTCTGGGATTGTGCAAACATTAAAATATTGAAGTAGCTGAAAAACACTGGAAACGTGAGCCACAAAGCATTATAGAAAATGATGAAGTCTACATCACATGGTATCACCCATTACCAACAGTTCAAAAGATAGATGTGAGAAAAACAGATATAGTGGCCCATGAAAAGAAGACAAAAGTAGCATTGATTATTGAAATTGCTACACCCATTGACTACAGTGTCTTGTGTACAGAGAGACACAAAGTAATAAAATATCTGGATTTACAGGCAGAAATGAAAGCAATGTGGAAGAAAGATACCCAGACAGCTCCAATAGTAGTAAGAATAACAGGTCCTATAAAAAAGAGGCTACAATCGTATAGAGATATGTTACCAATACATGTAACTCAGTACGAATTGGAGGAGTCATTACTCGGCACATTGCAGGTACTACGAAGAGCACTTCTGGCTGACATTAAAGACTGAAACAATACTAATTTCATGAACTTTAATCATACTTTGACTTAAGAATGGGATCCATTCCCATCATGGTATTAAAAACCCTAAAGATGTGGAGAAATTAAAAAAGGGAGAGGCATGGAATACACTGCGCAGCACAACACTAGTTGTATGGGAGATAGCACATATCAAAAAGGGGGTGCTTATACATATCTTCCATACAGTTTCTTTTTTTTCATCTACACCTTCATCAAGTTATGTGCTTTTTGCAATTTGTCAGTGTGTATTTCATTTCTATGACTTCTGCATGCCTAAGCTGATCTGATCACTGGCTTGATTGCTCAAGAGTGTGGGCTTTTGCAAAACAAACTGTTATGAGTCAGTTGTTTACATGTTGACATAGCCAAGGTAACATTTTTCTGAATATGTTCAGTAAATAGCAGAATGGATGTTAAAATAATTAACAAATATGTATTATAGACACAGGAATTTGGGGTCACTGCCAGTTTTATTTTAGGAAACTACAAGCATGTTACAAGTAAGGCTACATATAACCATGAGCAATGACTTTATATATATATATATATATATATATATATATATATATATATGTGGTTGTTTTGACCCATTGAATTTAAAGTTTAGTCCTTATGATTTAGAAGTAGAGGGGAATGGAATAGGTTTGGAAACCATGGTTATTTTATTGTAGTAATGTTCAAAGACTGTGACAATCACTATAATCCCATCTGCTTCCATTTATTTACAATACTACCCACATTTTGATAGGCAAAATTTAGAGATTTAAAACTTAAACAAATAAAATAAGTAAATAAATAAATAAATAAAGTTATTTTAGGTTAATTCTACTTATATCAGATGGGCATAGGTTATGTTCTATGTCACCGATAGTTAAAAAATTAGTTTTGCATCATTAAAAAGTTGTTGCTATGTGATAGAGGAGATATTATAAACAGAGTTCTCTATAAGCCTTTTGTTGCAGGACAACAATAGTAAGAAGTGAGAAGAGTTTGCGCTATTGTATTAGTGACACCATTATATTAACCATGATCATAGGTTAGCAGCAGTGATTAAGTGAGGAAAAAGGCTTCATATTATATGTATAAACAGATAAGGTATTTGGCAGACAGGTCAACAACAGGCAGAATGACACCTGTACAATTAAGAAACATTATTTGTCTAGTGCAAACCATGTAGTTGATTATGTCACTGACCTTAGGACCATATAATTGGCTGTCTATGAAGTAGGTGGGCCTTTCTGTCCTTGCCATAGGCGGTATGCCAGCAGGGTATAGGTGGTTGTCATTTGTATTTAAGAGATCAACTGTAAAACCAGCAGCTAAATGAGAGCTCTGGATTTGACTGCACTATATTAGTGAAAATATAATGTTAATGGCGACCAAGAAAATGTGAGTTTTGTGTGAAATGTTGTAACAGTGAACAAGAAACTTGCCTGTAAAAAAGATGAAAGAAGGGGTAGGGGCTTTATATATGGAGATGCAAATTATTATTGAAGAGTAGAGCTTTACATAGAGGTGTAAATGTATTTTGTTTGTTGTTATTAGAAATCACTCATGTACATTTTTCAGCTGTGTGACTCCTAACATTAGATCATACCTCTCAACCTGAAGACATTGAAAATAACAAAGGCCCTTGAAAACTAGGCACAAAACTTTGAACATGTAATTAGTATAAAATCGGAGTACCAAACAGCATATATCTCTTTCTGCTTCCAGTAGGAATATGAGATACTGCTCAATCATGTGTTTAAAAAAAACAGAGTGACAAAAGAATGACAACATATAAGCACATTATTAAAGAGGACAGTGTAAAATCTGCAACCTTTAATAGTCGGGATTGCAAAATTCTACCATACAAGGGCAATTATTTTAGCTTCTGAAAACAGGAGATGTAAGATATGTGTCCTCTTTCTTTACATTTTTGGTGTCACCAGGATGTTGGTCATGTGGTGTGGTTTTCTATATACTGGACAGCTTCAAAAATCACATGTGATGATTCAAAAATTATATGAAGGGGTAAATCAACAGTGAAAATAGGGACATGCTTCCAAAAATAGGTACATCGAGTGCAGGGGTAAATCATGCCTGAAAATAGGAACATTGTTTCAAAACAGGGACAGTTGAGACGTGTGTATTCTCTGTTTCCTTACTTGTTTTATGTACCACCTATCATTCTGCTAGGCCCTCCATAGCTCATAGACCCTAGCTGAAGCAATTATACTGATCACTTAAGCTGAAACAAGTCCTACTAGCTTTAAATGGCATATTACAAGCATGCTAATGTTACATGCTACAGGGTATTTTTTTAATTGGTTCTAAGCTCATCATTCCTGTCTCCTTTACTATTGCAGCGTCTCCAGCTGTAACAAAATGCAACAACAGAATTAATATATAATGCCATATATCCAAATAATCTTAGTAGTGTAAACATGTAGCATATGTATTTCTGTTGAAGAACATGGGATGTTATATTGTCCTTTCAAATATGGTTAGATGTTTTTTTCAAACGAGTCTTTTGCAAACAGAAACTTAAGTAGGTAATAAAGGCAGGTGTATAGAGAAGTAGATGTGTAAGGGGAACTATAATCCATTGTTCTATAAAACATAGCTGTGCTATTAGGATCTCACTGAGTAACCAATGCACACATTTAACCAGAAAGTATTTGTAATTTAGCACGCCCCACCAACTTTACTGTAACTAGTGTCGTTATATGATAACCTTCCTTACCTTCACAGCTACAGTTAATACCAATGTCACGTCTTAGACTGTTACTCACCTTCTAGGGGAACAATAAGATGTGATTAAATACAACATACTTTGGGCAAAAAGTCATGGATTTTTAACAAAGTTGTAGCCAGTACAAAATTATACAAATCTCATCCAAATAGACTTCCTTCCCTGAGTGACCACAAACAAGCTACTTGAATACTATGAGAGAATGCAAGTTTTTCACTCATTACTGCATGCTTGCATTTAGTTTGATTAC
The DNA here is from genome assembly GCF_019279795.1 of Protopterus annectens. Taxonomy (NCBI): domain Eukaryota; kingdom Metazoa; phylum Chordata; order Ceratodontiformes; family Protopteridae; genus Protopterus; species Protopterus annectens. The sequence goes on from NC_056739.1 coordinate 1,078,774,165, forward strand.
TTAAACAGTCTGAGCTGTAAACAACAATTTAGGATCCTAAGCAGTAAGTAAAGTACTTTTAAGTCCAAAGTAAAGCAGTACAAAAAAACACAAGTAAAAGAGAAAGAAAACAATCCCTGTTATGTTTCATGGGGCTTTATACACAAATTTAGTTTATGTGTTAATATGAAGTGAATGATTTAACCAGGTGTTTCACTCGCATTAAATACTGTCTTTAAAATGTCCTTTATATCTTTATCACGATGTCTAATACTGCCAGCAGACAAGCTAAACCTATAGAAGCAGGGGCACTGCATTTGCAGTCCATGCAAATGAAATATCCATGAAAATGTATATCCTTTCATACATATGAGTGTACTGGTGAAGGAGAAGGCAAGCAAACTGCAGCTTCAGCCTTGCACTGTATGCAGCTTACGCTGTCATCTGTAATATTTGGTAGCTCCTGCTATGTGGCTGCTAATCTGATGCTGAACAGAAGAATTTAAGCTTTATCTTATTGGTTACTCTTAGCCATATGTGGCCATCCCCTTTGACCTTTGCTAGTTTTACAGGCATTGTAGTTAATCCTAATGGTAGGAATGGGTCCAGCAAAGGTAGCCAAGTGTCTGATACACACAGTTACTGTATTACATAAGGCTTGGTTCAGGCCTGTACAAATCTGTCAGGATCTTGTCTTTGTTCAAGCTGTCTCTGCAGGTGGGAGTAACAGGGGATCCTGGGGTTTCTGGCTACATGCTTCCAATAACACAGTTACTACTAATACCAATGTCCTAGACATTGAGGCTATGCACCCATTCAAGGCAGCTGGCCCTTAGCCAGTCTAGCAGGGCATTATAAATCAATAGTGAAAATGGCTGGGAATGGAATACTAGCAAATCAAGCTGTCCCTTGTCACCAAGTAGCTGATGGTTGTTCTTCTTAAGTTAGTAAACGCTGGTGTAGTCAGGATAACAGTATTCTTTCAGTGAGGGATTTGTGTAACTGGAATACTTCAGATTGTATATTTCCTAGTTTTAAGTGGCAAGAAAGCAGTGAGACAGGTATTTAAGTTATCTCGGGCTCAGTGTTTCCAGCTCATGATATTCTCAGTGGTACTCTGAAGAATTGTATGTTATCCTAGCCTGGTGAGGAGCATTACCACACATTTTTGCCTATCACCTGGCCTGTACTTCTAGGGAAGTGAGTAGAAGTTGTGAGTAATGACAGGTGACCAGAAACACATGGCATCAGTGACGTTTCAATAAAAGCAAAAATGTCAGACTTAGATAACTGAAACCATATCTCAGCTGCCTCCATTTCATCTAAAATTCTGCCCACTTTAAGATAAAGTATTTTCTTGTCAGTCTTTTGCTGCAAGACAGTACTTGTCTTTCCAGTATAAACCCTATATATATATATATATATAAACCCTTTTGTACTTAGATATGTTTTAGTAAGAAATATGAGGTTGAAAACAGTACCTGTCACTTGCTGGTAATCAGAATGACAGGTTACATATTTGACTAAAGCAAGAGGCGAAAAGCTGATCCACATGGTTTCCTAGTTAAAAAAAATGTCATGCACACTAAAGAAACTCAAAGATTAAGGGTGAGGGTTTGATGGCATGCTTTGCCAGCAGGGGATTAATACTGAGAGTAGGATCAGATTGAGAGTATAACAGAGACTCTTGTCATAAACTAAAACATTGTAGTGCATGGAGCACCATGATTACGCTAAAAAAACAGTTAAATTACAACCTGGTTTAGTGCTGTTGTAGCATCCCACCCAATCTTAACAATGTTTACAGTGGTATTTAACAATTGTTAAGCACCCTGTATGAGCTGATAAAGTCAGGTCTGAACTAAAAGCAGACAGTGGTGACTAGTAAACAGCAACAGCAGATAAAACAGCTTTGTTTCAACTCTTGTTTCTACCTGTTGTCTACTAAATTGCACAAGGCATTTTGAATTAAACCACTTCCCTTACACAGGGAATAGGTAAGGAATTCAACCACTCCTCTACTGCTTTACTGACTTTAAAGCTAACACAACATATAATTTTTTTTTACATATTATTTTTGACTAATTTGGAATACATGGAGAAGATAAATCTGTCTCTATTATTAATACTACATAGGCTCCTCTGTGGAACAGCAGGCTATAACCTCCATTCAGGGAAATAAAACATTTGTAAAGGGGCAGTGATCAGTTGGTTTACTTTATGTATTTGTACTTGTGTTCCTAGAATTCCTTAACTCTGCAATTTTCCATTAAAAGGACATTGAAAATGTAACATTACCAAGTTTATTATTAGAAAATACTGTATTACTGTAGAGAGCTCCTTTCTGGCTCACTTACCTGCTTTGATTTTTATACACCTGGTTGCTTCCAGATGTAATTACTACTTGGTGGGAGGACACAGACAGAGGAACATGTCTAATGTAAGCTCTCCTTCTGGGTGTAATTCATCAAAGAGTTACCCATGTTCCTTCAGAGGTTCACCAGTTGGCTCATCATCATCATCATCAGCCCCCTTTTTTCCATTTTCTACATGGGGTCTGGGTGTTGTGTTTAACTGTTGCCACCTCTCTCAATTCAATGCCACATTCCTCTCTTCTTCAACACTCATGCCTGACTGTTGTAGATTTTCTCTTGCACAATCCACCCACCTCTTTGTTGGATGCCCTCATTTCCTCTTGCTTTCTTCCTGTCTGTCTCAAATCTTCTTCACCAGATTGTCTTCTGCTTTTCTGCTCATGTGTCCAAACCACCGTAATCTGTTCTTTTTTATCTTTTCTGCAGTCAGAGCTTCTTTGACTTCTCCTCTTACTGTATGTCCTCATTTCTTCATCTGTCCCATAGTGCACATCCAACCACCCATCTCAGGTATTTCATTTCCATCATCTGTAGCTTCCTCATCTGCTTTGCCTTTACTGTCCAGGTTTCTGCACACCACTGTTTTGTACACCTTACTTTCCAGCATCTTTAGCATTCTTCTGTCACATACTACCCCTGACACTCTGAGCCAGTTGGCTGCAGCCCTTCTGATTCTAGCTCTGACATCCTCATTCAGACTTCCCTTCTCTTCAACCACCCCTCCCAGATACTTGACGCTACTAATCTGTTTCACTATCTTCCCTTCTATATTAATTCTCAGCTTCTTCTGATTACCCTCATTTGCTGTCATTACCACTGTCTTATCAGTACTTGGTTTCATCCCCAGTGCCTTCAGTTTTGCATTACATCCATGTCTCGAACACATAATAAGTAAGTTATGATCAGTGAACCAATCATAACCATCTCTATTATTAAAACCATATAAATTCCTCTGAGAAACAGCATGTTACAACCTTCATTCAGGGAAATAAAACATTTGTAAGCAGGGAACAATCAGCTGGTTTACAGGGTTTACTTCACGATGTCGAAAGCCGACAATATCGAAGCTGATATTGTCGGCACCACAACATTGAAAGCGCAGAACATCGTGCAAGTAAACAGAAATCTCCTCAATGTAGTGTGGTCTCAGAGTTGGAATATTTAAGTAGGGGGTTGTGGGGAGTGCAGGGGGGCTTGTCCCCTGCCTACGCTATTTAGTTTTTATTTTTAAACATTATTCAATGTTTTACTATATCAATTACTAGAGGTCGAACTTTAGTGATTCGATGTAGTAAGATTTCGATAACGTGATATAGACGTGGTGTACTTAGTGCTATTAGAATTCCTTAACTCTACAATTTTCCATGAAAAATATCTGAAAATGAAACACTAACAAAGGTTATTATTAGACAATTCTGTCTATATCAATAAAGAGAGGTTCTTTCCGGCTCACTTGACTACCTTGATTTTTATACATGAGGGAGAGGTTTGCTCTCAGGTGTGATTATTACTTGGTGGGGGGGGGGGGACACAGACAGAGGGACATGTCTAATGTAAGCTCTCATTCTGGGTGTGATTCATCAAAGGTTCACCCATGCTCCTGTTCAGAGCTTCACCACTTGGTTCACTAGAAAGTCACAGTGATCCTCAGCCAGTAGTGAAAAGCAATACTACACCTGGCAAGGCAGTTATGAAACTATCCCAAAAGGGATGTAGCTCAAAGCTAATTGTCCTAAGGCACTAAGGCAATTTAATTAGAATAATGGATGTACGCAGAAATGAGGAAAGAAAATGGGGGGGGGGTACAAAGAATGGGAGGGGAAATGGGTGAGGAACAGGCTATAATGAGGAAACATGCACTAAGGTGGTGGGAGTAATCAAAGACACAAAGGATAGAAGAGAATATTTGTCTTTTAACACAGCAGTGAAGAGTGGGGCTAAAAGGGAAGGCAAACAGAGACAGGATGATATAACGTGTGTGACAGACATTAAGTATGAGAAACATTACTTTGACATGCACACAATGCACTCAACAGTCCAGATCTTTGCAGAATGTCCAGATTTTTGCCACATGTTTTAGTATGTTGCTTATAAAATTTTGGTTTTCTGGCAAGTTATTGGCAAATCACTGAGAGCTGAAGTCAGAAAATAATGTCATACATTTGAATTTCAGATTTTAAACCCTTCGGAAAATTCATGCTAATGCAAAACCTATTATTCTATCAATTTCTAAGATTGTAAGAGTAATAGTTAAAAATTGTCCCTATTTTTGGGCCTTTGTTCCCCCATTATTTATGCTCTAAGAGGCTGAGAGGTATACATAAACAAACATGAATGCTAAAGTGCAATTTAAACTGAAAAAGCCAATAAGAAAGCTCTGTGATGGTATAAAATTGTTCCACTCACACTCTCCTACTTAAGTATACTAACTTTAAGATTACTTAACCTCATATAAAGGGGAATTCTCTGAGATACCAAAAGTTAAGACTTAGTATATATATTAACACCTGTTCATACTTTCTTGGTTGATCTTTTCAGTATTGCAATTGTTGCTTCAAACTTTCATATGGCTTAGGTATGCAGCAGGGTCTATATTATTTCAGTTAAGGATGTCTCCATTGAATCCTATTCATAAACATGACTACATCAAATGCTGCATTTAGCGAACGATCACTACATCAAAGTTTTTCCCTGGGAAAGTAACTAGGTAGCCAGCATCATGAATTAGCCATTTTCCCCACTGTAGTGTAATTTCAGAGTTTGGTATACATAAGTAGGGGTGGGGCTGCAGCCCTTCACCCCCCCCCACCTTTGTGAGTGTAAAAGTATGTAGTTTGTGTTACAGTTGCTCTTTTGGCCAAGTAGAGTCTTTCCCTAGGAAAGAACTTTGATGATTGTAATGTTCACTGAATGGCTGTTCAATGGGTAGTGATCGATGAACAGGGATTCAATGGAGACATCTTTCATGGAAATAATATAGACCCGTGCAGCAATGGCAAGGGGTTATATGACTCAGATGTGCTAGTAAAAAGGGGGCTTTATGACTCAGATGTGCCAGTAAAAAGGAGGGTCTTATGACTCAAGAATGCACAAGTGTCAAAGGATTATATTACTCAGATGTGCACCAGTGACTCAGTATGTGACAGTGTATATTGTTGACAAGTAGTTATACACCAAATGATTGCACTAGTGATAAGGAGGTCTGTATCACTCAAGTATGTATGAGTGACTGAAGACTGTATGTATCAGTGGGTTATATGAACCAGTTTTGCACCAGTATATGACTCAGATGTGCACCAATGACAGAGATTATGGGCAGGATTCACGAAGGCTTGCACGGAGTGTAAGAGACGTGCAACACTCCATGCAAGCCTCGCGATCCAGGAACAGCCCTAAGCTCCGTGTAAGAGACCAGCTAAAACGTCTCTTACACGGACTGGGCGTGGACATGCTAAATACCTCACTTGCATCCGAAAGGTATGCAAATGAGGTATATTAGCGATCCACGAAGCAGAAACCAGTCCGTGTAGGAGATGTTTTAGCTGCAGAAATGTACTCAGCTGACAACTGAGTACATTTCTGCAAATTCCACAACGGAGCGATGTCAGCTCCAAATAAATGTTGCATATGACTCAGGCAGCATGCCAATGGCCAAATATGTGGCCATTGGCAAGATAACCCGATGCAAAAATATTAAAAATATAATTTTTTTTTGGCGATCGCCGATGTTTAAACCCAGCGCAGCCCCGCGCAAACGGGCTGCACTGTATAAAACCACAAAAAAGAAGGTTATAAACCCACAAATGTGGGTTTCATGCAATACATGGAATGACAATGCAGGGACCAGCAGACCAAAACCAACATGGCCACCGTGTAGTGGTTGCTAAGGGGGGAAGCTGAGTCTAAGACATGTAACTAAGCATTAGTAGGCAATCTCATGTAAATGAGGGTTCGGATACTGAATCTCACAGTCACATACCAAATGAGCACAGTCTGAGTAGTGTAAGAGATACAAAAGGGGGAGGAATAGAGTAGGAGATAGGTGACATCACAGGGGGGAATGGTAGAAAGAAATGCAGTTCATTGGAGGCCAGTGTAACATGACAGATGACAGGCACAGATCATGGAAAGAGGTGTGCCACTAGATAAGTCATGGAAAGTCAAGAAATGGAAGGTGTACACTGTTACCTACACCAAAGTTTCTTGCTGGCCGTGCATGCGCACGTGTGCACACCAGGAAGCGCGAGTAGGACAGGGTGCGCGCGTGTAAGGCAGTGTGAGCATGTGGGAGCATGTTGGGAGATGTTTAACACTGTTTGCGCGGGTGTGCGCGCGTGTAAGGCAGTCTGAGTATGTTGGAGGCTGTTGGCAGACGTGTAACAGTGTATTTGCGGGTGTACATGCGTGTAAACCCAAATAAGTAGATTCTGAACCGTGTAAGCACGTGTGTGCGTGTGTAAGCCACTGTGAGCGTGTTTCAGATAGTATGCACGTTGCTCCCCCGTGAGGAAACAGAGAGGAAAAAGGAAGCAACAGAATTAATAGGAAGCTAGCAGGGATAACTGCTGAAGCTAGCAGGTGAAAATAATTAGAAGCAGGCAATTACACAGGCAGAATAGTAGCCCAGCCCAGCACTTAAAACTCTGCAAACAGTAGTGCAGGATGTTTCCATTAAGAGACACTGCAAGACAGGAGTAAGCTAATAGAAGTGAAAACTGAAAAAGCTTCACTCAGAGCAGAAATGTTAGGGGCTTCCATAGCTGTCATAATGAGACATAGGCGACTTGCTGAGGGTGGTGACAATGCAGATGGTGCCAGACAACCCACAGTGAGGAGACGGAGAAGAGTGTACAGGCCCAGGGTCACCTATCATGGGTTACATGAGCTGGAGATAGTAGAGCGCTATAGAGTGGACAGAGAGCTCCTGCAGCAAATTGTTGAGCTGTGCAGGCCATGCCTCACACACAGAACCAACAGAGGGGAACCCATCCCAGTGGAAACCAAGGTATGTGTTGGCCTAAGAATACTAGCAACAGGTACCTTCCAGAGACCAACTGGCGATATGATGGGGATATCACAGGCATCAGCCTCCAGGGTACTACACCAGTTCCTGGATGCCATGTCAGCACATGTCGGTGATCATGTATATTTCCCCAATGCCCATGAGGTATTGGCCAGCGATATGCGTCTCTTCCAGCAAATAGCGGAATACCCTGAGGTACTGGGTGCAATAGACTGCATGCACATACGCATCAAAGCACCAGCCGGTGAGCGGGGTAGGGCCTACATTAACTGCAAGGGCTTCCCCTCCATCAACTGCCAGGTCGTGTGTGATGCCCAGGGCATAATAATGAATGTGTGTGCTGGCTGCCCCGGGAGTTATCACGATTCCCACATCTGGGATTTGATGCAGCTGTACCAGACATTTGCCAATGGGGACATCCCACACGGACACCTAGTGGGGGATGCAGGTTATGCACTGGAGCCGTGGCTGATGACACCCATCAGAAACACACACACACCTGAACAGGAACGCCATAATGAGGCACACGCACAAACACGTAATGTAATAGAGCATGTGTTTGGGCTGCTCAAGTCACGGTTCCGGTGTCTGGACACATCTGGTGGAGCCTTGCAGTACACACCAACTACATGTACCCAAATTGTCATGGTATGTGCTATGCTACATAATATGATCTTGCGAAAACAGCTGCAGCAGGACCAGCATAGGGCCGGGCCAAACAGCCCCCCACCATTGCCAAGCCCATCACAGGCAGAGCATGACTCGGAGGAGGAACAACCTGAGCCTGCCCCAGTAGGCAGAAGGAGGCGTGCCCAGTATGCCCTGGCCTTGGCAAAGAGGCAACGCATAGCACATACACTGGCTCAGTAGGAACCCTGGGAATGATACCCCTCTCTGACTCACTCATATAGTAACAGGGATGCCTAACATGACACAACTTGCTCTCAAACATGTACAGGGAGTGTAGTATGTGCATCCGACAGAGGCAGCCCTGCAGCACCACCTGAGGCATGATTGCCATGTGTTAAGCAATGTAATACCATCTAGTATATGCAAACATGAAGACCCTGCCTAACATCTCACCCTCACCAAGCATGATGCCACACTATGAAGACAAGAAGATCAAGTACAATAATTGGCTGAAGTAATGCAGTCAGTCAAAGGGGAGCTAATGTGTTAGAGGCTGGGAAGATATGCGGAGTTTGACATGATGCACCACCTGCTAGGGGTGGTGTGCACCTATCATGCCATGCCCCATGGATACTGGCAAAGGCTGTCAGTACCCACAGCATGCCCTGAATAGGTAAGTCTCAAAACACAAACCCAACCTCATAGGTTCTACAAGGGATAGGAACCTAGATGTAATACTACCCCATGACAGATGTATAAACAGCAAGATGTGTGCAGTGTAAATGCACACAGTAAGGAGAATGTAGATACCAGTCCTGTAATACAGAACTGGGCAAGGCTCACATCAGCACTCTAACACTACCAGGTCACACCTCATACTGTGCTGTACAGCCGCAAAACATGGAACAAGCTACAAAAGGAGGGTGACTAGCAAGAAATGGCAAGGATAGCCACACCCCCATGTTGGTACCACAACAAGAAGCAGCATGGACTATCCATGGTCAAATACCAATGGCTAAAACTGCCTCACAGTATATAGCCTGCTGCAGACCACTGTCCTAATACCAGGAACAGCACCTGGGCTATGTCGGAATACATGAATATATCAAGCCCCCCAAACCACATTATATTGCTCGACTGAAAATACCCAGACATACACCGGTAGCATTGTACTAGCACCAACACAGTAGGAGAAAATTACCCAGATTGCATAAACCAAAATGCCCAGGAACAATGTACTACTCCCACAAGAGGGGTAAGCATACTGGATGTGATAATCAGCAACATGTGTACTGGATGGCAAGATGAGAAGTTTACCCATCACTGGTAAGACCAGACCATAGAGTAATCACACTGGATATACACACCCTGACCCCAGTCCCTGGCCAGAATACCACAGTGAAAAACATGTGTAAAGTATAGGTTGCAGCCCTCAAAACCGATGTTGAATCCACAAAAGGCCCTGTGCAAGTGCAGAATATGGGACACACCACAGAACATGTTATACAGGCATTCCATGAACACAGCCAGGAATGCTTGGAGTATGCAATCACAAATAACAACAACACGCAATGCCAAACACGCAGGCATCTGGCATGCTGGCCTCCAGCCATTACCAAACCATGCAAGAGAATGAGGAAGTTACCACATGATAGAACAAACATAAAAAGGGAAGTAATCACTGACCAGTAGTATGGCAACAACATATGTCCACACATACAATCCACTAAGTCCAGCACAACAAGTATAATCTATGAATCCAGAGGCAATGTGACGCCAGTACCAAGTACACAGACAACCACAACACCCCCCAATAAATACAAACATATGTGATAGATGCATCCATGTATCCAAACCAGAGGTTGAGCTCCAACAACTCAGTACTGTCAACACTAGTCAGGAGGAGAAGGTAACCACATACACCACAAACCCAGTCCCACATAGACCTACCACAACTGTAAACCAAACACATAAACACAGACAAATATTCCCGGAGGCCTCAGTTACAAACACACCACACCAACAGAAGCCTCCAAAGTAGATCATAAGCAACCACAACCTTCAAACATAGCACATGCAACGAATAGTATGCAAAGCTGGTGTGCCAAACAGTCACAGGCCCAAAGGAGAAACAACATGCCTGATACAGTCATAATAGGTGTCTGTATAGGCAGACACACAGCTGTCCCACTCACCAGACTGAACAAGGGAAAGGGTAGAATAAGCTGCTTGTAGGTTGCCACAAAATGCCACTCAACACAAGTACGCAGGTCACCCCAAAGCAAGCAGAAATATGATGCACTCAGTGTCCATGCTGGTGTGAATTACCTGAGATGTACCTCCCTGGTCAACATCAAATGAGACATGGATGGTCCCTCCGAGTATGTACCCCAGGGTGGGATGACACTGGCTGTGTGCAGCATCCAACCCTCACCAAGAATGATGCCACAGTACAAACACAGAATGCTCATGTTTAACAGCTGGCACAGTTACAGCTGTCAGCCCAAGAGGGTGTAATGTGTGTCTGCTTGAGATGTCAAGCATGACAAGCCATGCTGCTCTTACAGGGATGGCTGTCAGCTGTTACCCGTGTGCGTCTGGATACTGGATAAGGCCTATGCCGCCTCCATAGAGCCATATGTAGGCAAGGCCAAAAAGACTACCCACCACTCTTGAAAACATAAGTGGTAGGAAACATAAGGGTAATGCCGACCAATGTCAGATGTGTAAACTGCAATATGCATGCCCCTGAGGCACTTCCCATTATGGAGAACATTGATGCCTGTCCAGTGACAGAAGCCTGCTGCAGGCCTAGTGATAGCACACCAGCACTACTAGGTTATACCACATACCATGTGTTATGGCCCCAACACCTGCACCAAGACATCAAAGGAGGGGGAGTATCCATATGCAGTACAGACACCCATATTGCCAGGTAACTGACAATGCACAAAGCAGCGGACACCACCCATGTGCACATAACTGTAGTCGAAACTGCTGTACAGTCTGTAACATGCGACAGACCACACTCTCACACACAAGAACCCCACCCAGACATTCGAAGACACTGGACAGTATGAATGTCCCACCAAATACCAGACAAGGTACGCAAAGTACCACATATGTGTCAAACCATTATGTATGCAAGGAGTCATCAGGGATCTAGGGACACAGGTCGACATTAATCTGTCATGTGACAGCCACAATGCCAATGTGGCTATGAAGACTGTTGATACTGGACACCGTATCATGAAAGGATTCACATCAACATCAACAGAGGTCACTGTGCTGCTGTACTGTTCCCTTATCAGACCCATAATCTAGTACAATGACTCATATGGGATGTACCATACATGACACCTGCAGCGGTTCGGAAGACCTCATAGTTACCCCACCAACAGGATAAAGGGTGTGAAATATATGTCATATGCTGCCTGGCTGTAGACACCCCAGCTGACTGCAGTCACACACTGCCTACACAGAGGCATTGTATGTCTGTTGTACCAGGCCATGTCCAACACAGGAGTAATGGACATGCTACACCACAGGAAATCAAAGCCATTGGAACTGTGAGAGTCACAGATGTCAACCTCAACACATAATGAAATAAGATGTGCTGGAGGGACAGATACATAACCCATAGGCTCCCCACACCCAGAAACAGGATCCCAATCCATGGTAGGCAGAGCCCCTCACTGACACCCCTCAACAGGAATATTGCCAAGTGGATGGATGACCACACATGTATACTGGGGGTCCCCACTGTGTCACGACCAGACAGAGGCACAGTGAAGAACCTCATAAATGGCCATAATTGAACATAGCAAGGGGTGGCGAAAGACACACACACTCTAGCTAGGCTTACTAATGGCCTAGGGTGTCTAGCCTACTATGAACCCATGAACCTATGAAGATACAAAACGTACAGGACACTATGGATAATCACAAGGCATATCCAACTGATGGTAGGAACCATGTTGGGCATCCACAGATATGCTCCAAATCACACAGATATTACAAACAACATAACAAATACACACACATATTGCTAACATACAACCTGTCAGGTGCAGTGCAAACACCCCCCCCCCCCCGAGTGCAAAATACCTATCCCAGCAGATGGTCCTCTGACATTGCAGATGCTGAGGTAACAGCCATCATCTGCAAAGCAGAACACACAGCAGCAAAGGTATGTGATGGTGTCCTGTGCTGAGGCCAACATGGACCCCAAGAGTAATGGAATGCAAAATCACACTACTGGCCAATGTCAGCCTTACCACAGGATATGTACCCAAAGAGCAGTGTACAACAACAGTGGTCCATCACAACAAAGGTGTTGCCTGAATGGATACTCCAAACTACCACCCCAGGATCCTGACAAGCTTGTTCTGCACAGCTATGGAAAGGATCAGTATGTACTGCAAACAGAAGGCTAATGTGGACCTACTGATACTGGACCCTACACACTGTGGCTGTTGTAACTGCAGAACCGGCCCCTAAACATGTCTGACCCATTTGAAGCAGTCATTAAGGTCATTGATGAGGGCTATGTGGTCCACACAGCGTAGCTGGACCATGCACATGCTTCTAGACAATACCATACGTGAGTGTCATAACATAGTTAGATAGTGGTTTGAATCCCTCAAATGGCAAGTGTGTGTGTTTGGATGAGGGGGTTAGTGTGTGTGAGGGAAATGTCCCTTTTGGCAACTGGGAGAACACACTACAGGATGCACACTCCCCTTTCTAAACACAGATGATGTCAGCACCCTATAAGTACAGCAGGAGAAGGTAAACCACCTAGTAATGCAAATAGCGCACTCTGCTAATGTGTCCATCTCGAGTGTTATAACATAGTTAGGTACTGGTTTGACTCCTACAAACGGCAAGTGTGTGTGCTTGGATGAGGGGAGTTACTGTGTGTGTGTGCAAATATGTATGAGGGAAATGTCCCTTTTGGCAACTGGGCGAACACACTACAGGATGCACACTCCCCTTTCTAAACACAGATGATGTCAGCACCCTATAAGTACAGCAGGAGAAGAGAAGTCTCCCAGTAATGCAAATAGCACACTCTGCTAATGCATCTGTCTCAAGTGTCATAACATAGTTAGGCAGTGGTTTGAATCCTGTAAATGGCAAGTGTGTGTGTTTGGATGAGGCAGTTTACTGTGTGTGTGCAAATTTGTATGAGAGAAAATCCCCCTTTTGGCAACTGGGAGAACACACTACAGGATGCACACTCCCCTTTCTAAACACAGATGATGTCAGCACCCTATAAGTACAGCAGGAGAAGAGAAGCCTCGCAGTAATGTGAATAGCGCACTCTGCTAATGCGTTTCTCCCGAGTATCATAATGTAGTTAGGTAGTAGTTTGAAACCTGTAAATAGCATGTGTGTGTGTTTGGATGTGGGGAGTTTGTGTGTGTGTGCATTTCCGTATGAAAAACATGTTAGTTTTGGCAATCAGGAGATCACACTACCTGATGCACATTACCCTTTCAAAATACTGATGTTGTCAGCACCCTATAAGTATAGCCAGAGACGAAGAACTATCTAATAAACCGAATAGTGCGCTTTGCTAATGCGTCTCTCTCACGTGTCATGATTTAGTTAGGTAGGGGAATGAATCCTGCAAGTGTGTGTGTTTGGATGAGGGGGGTTAGTGTGTGTGAGGGAAATGTCCCTTTTGGCACCTGGGAGAACACACTACAGGATGCACACTCCCCTTTCTAAACACAGAGGATGTCAGCACCCTATAAGTACAGCAGGAGAAAGGAAGCCTCCCAGTAATGCGAATAGCGCGCTCTGCTAATGCGTCCGTCTCGAGTGTCATAACATAGTCAGGCAGTGTTTTAAATCCTGCAAGTGTGTGTGTTTGGATGAGGGGGGGTTACTGTGTGTGTGCAAATATGTATGAGGGAAATGTCCCTTTTGGCAACTGGGAGAACACACTACAGGATGCACACTCCCCTTTCTAAACACAGATGATGTCAGCACCCTATAAGTACAGCAGGAGAAGGGAAGCCTCCCAGTAATGCGAATAGCGCGCTCTGCTAATGCATCTGTCTCAAGTGTCATAACATAGTTAGATAGTGGTTTGAATCTTGCAAATGGCAAGTGTGTGTGTTTGGATGAGATGAGGTACTGTGTGTGTGCAAATTTATATGAGGGAAAATCCCGCTTTTGGCAACTGGGAGAACACACTACAGGATGCACACTCCCCTTTCTAAACACAGATGATGTCAGCACCCTATAAGTACAGCAGGAGAAGGGAAGCCTCCCAGTAATGTGAATAGCGCACTCTGCTAATGCATTTCTCCTGAGTATCGTAATGTAGTCAGGTAGGAGTTTGAAACCTGTAAATGGCATGTGTGTGTGTTTGTATGTGGGGAGTTTGTGTGTGTGCATTTCTGTATGAAAGACATGTTAGTCCTGGCAATCAGGAGATCACACTACCTGATGCACATTACCCTTTCAAAATACTGATGTTGTCAGCACCCTATAAGTATAGCCAGAGAAGAGGAACTATCTAGTAAACCGAATAGTGTGCTTTGCTAATGCGTCTCTCTCACGTGTCATGACTTAGTTAGGTAGGGAAATGAATCCTGCAAATGGCAAGTGTGCATGTGTGTGGGGTAGTAGGGTGTGTGTAAATGCAAGTGTGAGCGCACAGATCCATTTGGCAAATACTACAATACACCAGATGCTGCATACTCTCCCAGTAAACACAGGGGATGTCACCACACTATCAGCACAGCCAAACGGGGCTAGTTGGCTAGTAATGCCAATAGTGTGCTCTGCTACTGTGTCTATTACCATTGTCAGAGTACAGATAGGTATGTTTTGGTAACCCAAAACTGTCACGTGTGGTTGTGTCACACAGTATGACCTTGTGTGGGTGTTTATACATAACAATGCATGCCATTGCCTAAACCAGCAATGGCATTGCACACATGATGTATGTGTGTGACACATACACATAAATACCTGTGACCTGCAGTAGTTACCATGTCTGACACATGCTTCGAGTGGATAAATGGTATTTGCAATGTATACCAATATGACTGTGTCTTACTGTGCAGGGTCCGCACGTGGTATGTCCCTATACAGTGTGGGTGTCTATGGTGAAAGACCTACAGCAGGGGATACACATCTGGTCTGGGCCATATGGTGTACATGTAGTCAATGTACAGGTCCTGCATGTTCCCACCTGTTGTGGTAGTGGTAACATGTCATTCCACTGCAATTCAGTGACCACATGCTGTGAACCCTTCAACTAGTGTGTTGTAGCTACAGTAATGCTCACACACAATGTTTGGCTGGATGCAGTCCGGCCATATAAACACAGTTCTTGAGACTGTCATATTGCCAGTGTTGTTATGGAGGATAGGTGGTCTTCCTGTGTATGGGAGGGTTGTGTGTGCCAGGCTATGAACCAGATGGCAGTCCGACACACTGTCAGCTGCACATGAGTGGGCCCTGATGGTTTGTGCTGTGCCAACAACCTGGAGGTGTGTGTATCTGTGTTACCTTGGGATACCACCCCCTATCCATGTGTGTTACATGTGTAGGGGATGACAGGCATGACATGGGGCATAACCTGTTCAGTGATGGGTAACACCTGTGAGCCATGAATCATGAATCTGGTACTGCACAGACATTGCAGTTCACCGTGCTGAGGGCAGTGTCTGGTGCATGCATCTTCTGGTGTACACTGCTGTTGTTGTGTAGCAGCACTGTTAGTGTCCTAACCTGTGTGATACCCATGGAGGTTGCTATGTAAACCATGTCCTGCAGCATAAGGCAGTATGTGTGTACCAAGGAGCTTTGCCATTATACATCGGGCCATGGGTGTCATGTGCAAGATGACCCTTGCACATCATTGTGGCTTCCCTAGCATGTAAGCACACATTGACAGCTAGTGGATACCCTATGAATGACAGTGGAGACTGAGCATAATGTAGACATACAACACCCTTCCCACATATAGTGGTAGAATACCTGGTGAGGGTATGTTGGCAACCAACATCAGGCTCATACTGGCCTGTGCCACATGCTGAGAGATCCATTCTATGTTCCCTATCATGTAGTCCAGGGAGGTATGTCTCAGGCAGCCATACTGGCATGGTCAATGAGTGAGTCATATCTGTCCATGCCTCTGACTGACCTGTATGCATGTGTGCTGTGGTGGACCATAGTGCCCCTGAGGCATATCACTGTGACCTTCACCAGATACAGCCTGTTGAGCAGGACCCCAGTGCAGCATACAAGACAGGTACCTGACATGTCTGTAGCAGGTGTGTTGTGTAGCCCTACAGGCTGTGAGTGTGTTGCACAGATGATGTGCATGCCATGTGTGGCATGTGCTCTGTTCCGATGGAACATATGTCTGTGTGCCAGCTGCGGAGGTGTGTGATGCCCAGGCAGGCTGCTATTCTGAGTCCCCATGTATGCCCCAGTGTGTTCAGCATGCTGTCAGTGCGTGTCAATGTCTGACTGGTATTGTAGTCACTGTAATATATTTTATTGATTTATTTATTTATTCTACATTTGTTGACTGGGATAGTCCTGGATGCATGTCCATTTCCAGGGGAGGCCTGTGGAGACAAGCTACGAGGGTAGCAGATACAGCATTACATAATACTAGCATTACATATTACAAACAGATTATTTACAGAGATTACATAAGTAAGCAAGTCAAACATGTTCCACAGGTTAATGTTAGACCTGAGCACAAGTCAGGATTAAATTAAAATTACACAGTAAAGTGGTTCACAGATTTTACACATTCGAGTTAGCCAGGCTTGGTACATTGACATAGCCAGTTAAGTGACAAATGTTGTTTGAGTCTACTGTTAAATTGACCTAATGTGGACAGTAGGGTAATATCAGCTGGAAGTGAGTTCCAGGATTTACTTACAAGGTTTGCAAAGAGAGAATCACCGGCTGTGTTATTAAACTTGCTAGTCTGAAGTAGTACTTTGTTAGAGGATCGAAGCGGTCTAGGATTGTTATAGGGGGTGATAATATTTGAAGTGCAGGAGTATTGTCTGGATTATAGAGGATTTTATAGGCCATAATCAGTTGGTTATACTGCATTAGGCTGGGTATTGCAAGCCAACCAAGCTGATTTAGATTGATGCAATGATGTGTCCTAAAAGGCAGCCCAGTGGCAAACCTGGCAATGTGGTTGTAGCAAATTGAGTGTTTGTTAAGGACAGTCTTGTTCATATTCGAGAGTAGAGGGATGCATACAGAAGGGTTGAAACAAGGTGTGAGCGAGCTATGGCACCTTTAGCTGGAGGGGCTAGGAAGGCTTTAATTCTGTAAAGTGACCCTAGTTTTCTATTGATGGCTTTGATAATCTGGTTAACATGTAGGTCACATTTGAGATTATTGTCTATGATGACACCTAATAGTTTCGGAGATGGGTCAGGGGAGATTATTGTGCCATCAGTTGATGTTATGGTAACGGTGAAAGTGGTAGACCTACGTGTTGGTGAAATAACAGCAGTTTAGTATGATTGGGATTTAGGATCAGATGATGTTCAGAAAGCCAGTTTTCTATTGTATTAAAGGTGGTCTGGTTAGCTGACCATAACTCTACTGGAGATGTGGCTGAGCAGATCAGAGTAGAGTATTCAGCATATTGGATACAGCTGACTTTTGGGATGACAGTATAAAGGTCGTTAATGAAGATGGAGAACAGCAAGGGCCCTAGTATAGAGCCTTGTGGTACTCTGAGGGTGTTAGGTAGAAGGTTAGAGAGTTTGTTCTATAATCCAGCCTGATGTCGACCATGCAGATAGGATTGAAACCATTGGAAGGCTCCAGTATCTAGACAGTCTTTGCAGGGTGTGGAGTACAAGTTGGTGATCAACCATATCGTATGCCTTTGAAATATCCAAAAAGAGGGCTGCGGATATATAATTATTGTTGCAAGTATGGCTTATGGTGTTAGTAAAGGCTAGGAGGCCTGATGTAGTGCTGTGATGAGGACGTAAGCCATGCTGAGTGTCTGCCATAATGCGAGTTTGGATTAGGTGGTGCATGACTTGTCTATGATGAAAGTTTCCATAATCTTTGCAAGTGGAAAGAGTATAGCTATTGGCCTATAATTGGAGACTTCAGTAGAGCTGCCTCCTTTGTGAAGTGGGATTACATATGACATTTTCCAGATGGTGGGAAAGTTAGATTCTAACATGGTTCCTTTGATTACCTTTGAGACGGGGTAAGCAATAGCATCATCTGGTTTTGATAGGTACTCGGCAGGGAGTTGATCAGCAGAAAGTGTAGTGGGTTTCACTGTTTCAGTCAAGGTATGGAGAAGTGAAGTGGCGACTGGTTGGCAGCTGGACGCAATTAGTTTTCTAGGGGTGCTACTTTCAGGACCAGGGGAGCTAGGAGGTAGATGGCTAGCTAGGGCCTGAAATGTCTCAGTAAAGAACTGGTCAAAACTATCAGGAACATCTTCAGGGGTATTATCAATAGTAGCAGCAGGGATTGGGGTTGACGTTTGTCCAGGATGTAGTATATATGACATGCCACCTGACAAGGTATGGCATTACTGGGTTCAGAGAGACCAGTCCCCAGATTGGCTGTGTGGTGGCATCCCACACATGTGTTGTACGTTCCTGGCCAAGGGTGATGGCTGACTGCATACATGTGGCAGCTGTGACAATGACACATGACTCACATAAACCACAACTGGACCATAGAGGCGATTCACAGGTTACCTTTGCACATGCTACCCTAGTAGTGTGATTGCCATGGTGAGTACCAACACATAGGGCCAATGGGGAACAACATACTGAAGGTGTGTATGTGTGGGTGTACCGCTACTGTTTCATAGCACTGACATATATGACTGCACACGTGGGTAAATGGCAGGTAAGACGTGTGCAATGTGTCACAGGCAACGTACATGCATACAGGACAGACAGTGACGTTCTGTCATGTGTAAAGTTGACATACGTATCGTATGCTATGCAGATGTCACTAGAAGTCTACAGAAGCACTGTAACTCTGCATTGCAGGTGTAAGCAGTGTTCCAGGGGACCCCAAGCGAACATGCATGCAAACAAAGCTACAGTAAACAGGGCTGGAAGTAGTGCATTATACAACAAAGAAGGGGTATTTATATATAAATTCTTGAATGGGAACACTAGGAATTATGTGTTTATTTTATTTTATTTATAATATGGATGTATTAGTTGTTATTTATGCATAGATATTGATGAATAGAAAGGAATTTTGTTGCATATATATATATTTTTATTATATTTTAACCTTTGATATTTTGCCTGTTATAATAGTGGAAAGACATCATGTATTGTGTTTAGACTACATTTGAAACATTCTATGAACAGCGGCTTTATGGCATGAATGAAATTGAGTGACTCTTAAAAATTGATTAATTGGTCTTTAGCCGCCAAAATGTTGTTAATTAGGGTGTATACCACAACTATATAAGAGCAATATTAACTTTTAAACATTGTAACCTGATGAAGCGCACTTGTTAGGTGCGTGAAAGCGCTTGTTTCGTGTTCATATTAAAATTTGCTGCTGTTAATTTCATCGTGGAGGCTTCAGTGATTTGTTGGATAACAAAGAAGGGGTAACAATAACAGTAAGTAACAATGCAAATATGTAGGCACTATTAACATGTACCCAGGAATACGCAGCGCAGATGCCCATGGTAGAACTGATATTATGTCATACTTATTTGTGATTTGGATTACATTGGTACTGCACACATATCTACATGCGCCAACATCCACATGGCATAGTCATTGTGGGCAACTTGACACCATTACTGTACATGTCCACCATTGCATATCACTACTTGCGTTAGCTTTCCCCCTGTGCTACCCATGTATGTGGCTATCTGTTGACAACCTTACCACCAGCATGCAATTATGTGCAGCTGTTATACTTTGGTATGTACTATGGGTGCAGATAACAATTCAGGACATTCATACAGTTACTGCAGCAGGCATGCTGGGATAAACACACAGTCATAGCAGCACACTGTACTGTTACCAACATGATACTACTAATACACTTCTATGTAGTCACCCTGTGCATCAGCAATGTGTTTACCTGTTCCTGCAATGATGTTGGAGATTGCAGGAGGTGGCACAGTGTCATCATATGCACAGGGTGTGGATTAGGTATGCCTGAGTCAGCCACTGATACCACCAATTGACATGTGTGTGTATGTGTGTTGGTGAGGGACAGCAGTACAGGGTGGGGCAGTGTTGGTGCAGTGTGTGCGTGTATGTGGTTGCCCTAGGTGTTAACATTTCGCATGTGTGTATGCACGCACACAGTTCCACCTCATGGCTGCCATATACAGGGGTTTGTGGACAGCCACAGACTGCACCTGGCAGGCCATACAGATCAGTGTCTGTGTGCACGGACACGGTACCTGTGCCTGGCAGGGGTGCTACGGACCGTATCCAGTACAAAGCCAGACTGGGTACTGTCATCAGAAGTGGGAGTGTGTTGACTGGACACAAGTCCCTGTTGGGACTGTCCAGAGCCACGTGCACGTGGTCTCCTGGGGCGTTCCGATGACAGCACAGACCCAGCATTGCTGGGGCTGCTGCTGGCACTATGGGGGCGTGCACGAGCCTGTTGTCATCCGCTCCGACTGCCAGCTGCTGCTGCTGCCGGCATATGGCCACGTCGATGCCGCAAACGCCCACCATTGCCCTGGCTCATGGACATCTGGTTGTGGAACTGCTGTAATATGTCCCCACAATGTCTGTCTATGACATCGGTGAAGTTACGGATAGCATCCGCAATGTCACGCATACTGTCTGTCATGGCTGTGCGACATGCTCTCAGCTCCCTCAGACCCTGTCTGGTGTACCTTTCCATAAGTGACTGTGCCTGCATGACAGTCCGAAACATAGCTGAGGTTGACAGACCTCTATGGGCATGTCGGCCAGAGGCAGTACGCCCACAGATGCTCCCACGAGAACCCATGGGCAACTGTCTGTGTGGTACCATCGGAGGACCTGCCCATGGCTGCTGTGTGGGGATGCATGTGCCACAGGTACCACATTACCCTGGTCTATGCCCACTGTATCCTGTCCATCACCTAGGGACAATGGTGACAAAGGATGTACAGGCAGGATGACTGTGCGCAATGATGGGGTTGACAGCTGTGTACTGTCAATTGGCTGACCAATGGCAGACCCTGACACACCTTCCTGTACCATTACACAAATATCATCATTACCAGTAGCCAAGGCACAGGATTCAGGTTCCCTGCTGCAGGTCACCAGAGCAGCCCCAGAACCTGTGGGATGAAGACAGGAAACACAGTTTACAGTCTCCAGACATTGTTACCAGTGATGCACTTATACACACATGCACACATGGACACATGCACACATGCACACATGGACACAGGCACACATGCACTCATGGACACAGGCACACATGCAGACATGCACACGTGGACACATGCACACAGGCACACATGCACACCTGCACAAAGGCACACATGCACACGTGGACACAGGCACACATGGACACATGCACACATGCACACATAGACACATGCACACATGGCCACATGCACACATGCACACATGCACACGTGGTCACATGCACACATGGGCACATGCACACATGCACACGTGGTCACGTGTACACATGCACACATGCACATGTGGACACAGGCACACATGCCCACATGCACACATGCACACGTGGACACAGGCACACATGTACAGATGCACATGTGGACACAGACACACCTGCACACATGCACACATGCACACATGCACACATGGGCACAGGCACACCTGCACACATGCACACATGCACACCCCGCAGTATACACACAGAGCACTACTGAGTTACACTACTGTTACTAGCATTATCAGGACTATTATAGGTTATGTTAAACACACTCACCAGCATGGATGGCCTGTCTTGCTGTAACCCTGGAGGGACCTGCAGAAATGATGAGATTAATGTCAGTGGGCACAACTGTGCCATTGATATTGCATATGATACAGTGTACAGAACAGTCAGGTGTACATATGGCATACTACCTGCACGCTCCATGTCGTGCTGCTGTGTGGAACCAGCCTCCATCATAATGCAGGTGTACTGCTGTTGGTGTTCCGGGGCTGGAGCCACAACACTTAGGAGTAGCCCCTCCAGTCTGGTGAGGGGGATGTGTGGCCACCCCACCTCCTGTGGCGACCTGTTGCCTGTGGATATCTGATGCACGCTGCCGGACACTTCAGATTAAATCACTGCAGTGATGTCGTACCTGCTCATATGTCCTGTTATGCGTGCCAATATCATTTACCCTACGGACAAGGTCTTGCCACAGTGCGTCCCTCTCCTGCTGATTCTGACTGGTGCGGGAAAACAGGATGTCATACTCCCGCACCAGGCTCTGGTGGATCTCCTCATCTTTTGCCACAGAGTAGGCGCGGTTATGCTGTCGCACCATCTCCCTGGAAGATAACACAAACAGGATATCAGCAGACCATGTCAGCAATATATGGCACACATACTATACATGATACTCATGTGTAGTGATATACTACTACTCCCATATGTTGCATGTGTGTGTGTCGTGGTGGATACACAGGTACATGGCCAGATATCAGTGCTCAGCCAACACCTGTGCAACAATACCTGCCACATTCCACACAACATAGTAGCATGCCCCATCGGTCAGCACACACTGACAGGTGCAATGCACAACCTCACTCTGGGGGTTCATCCCAAGGTACTGTATGTGGGACACCGTCCACTACTGTGATGTGGACAGATGTTACTCGGCCTGGATATACATATCCCACCACCACGTGGACACATGCACAGTAGAGTACTTTGATATGTATGTGATTAGACAGTTATTCACTTGCTGGGACTGAGATGGTATCCATGCAGCACACTGGGCCAGTGGAAGCCACAAGCCACACTGCTGACCCCTTTGCAAATGCTTACCACGGACATGCCACGGATTGCATGGAATTTGCACACACATTTCCAACCCAGACCCTATGCACAAAGGTTAGGCATCCTGTCCGGTGAACCCCAGACAGAGGCAGATTGTATAACAATAGCAGGAGGCTACTGCAGGACAGAGCGCATTCACATTAAGGGAAGGCATCTGTGGTCAGCACTGGTACTACACTACGGTCCATCATAACAACGGCCACGGCCTACTCTGGGAGGGAAATGGACACAAACACTATGGATGACCACAAGGCCTTCTTCAGTTATGTTACACATATGGACCACATGCCTCAGATATGCTTTTTGTTAATCCACACCTACTTAACATTCACCAAACACACGGATATTGGCAACAATCTTGCAGACATGTTCGGTGCACGTACCCCCCTCCTTCTCCCCCACCTTTAAAATATTCATCCCAGCTGGATGTAACCTCCCTATCATCTCACCTGTCCAGGTGAGGGCTGCCCTCAGCAGAGAAGAACACACAGCATCACTGTGACCTTGTGGTACCCCTGGATGTGTGCTACCAGCACTCCGAGAGGACATACAACTGCATATAACACTGATAGTTTATCTTGGCCATACTACAGGATATGTACCTGGACAGTGGCATACAGCAACAGTGGTCCCACACCACTAAGGGGGCACCTCGACTGACCCTGGGAATTACCACATTATATGCATAACGGGCCTGGTCTGCTAAGCTATGGAATTATGCAGTATGGGATGTATATGCAGTGACATCGGGTACCTGCAGACACTTGTTCCCAGCCAGTGTGCCTTTGGGATGGGCTGATCCTGACTTTTGAACCTGGCTGACCTTTCAAAGCAGTCACTACAGCCATTGCTGGGCCAACGCACAGACAACTGCTGCCAGGATCATGGCCTAAGACTGATTGACATGTAATGTATGGTCATCCCCTTTTGGTGGAACTATGTACACACAACATATCACATGGACATACCTATGGATACAGACCTATGACACATTTGGAGGGTTCACAGTATGCACACTATTAACCTGCTACTTTGCATTACCTCTGTTTGTCACAGCTGGTTGCGTTACCACAGCTTCTGCTTGCTGCTGCTACTATCAGTGCTGACAGCTTCGGGTGACAGAGTCACAGTGTCTAATTTTTTTTTTGCTCTCTCTCTCTCTCTCTCTCTCTCACACTTTTTGCTCTCCCTCTGTCTGCTTACAGACAATGCAATGAATGTATTGCATGTGGGGAGTGTTAGCACTGGATGCTTTTGTAGGTATCTGCATAGGTCCATGTGATGGCCTCTGCACCAATTGTAAGCCAGCATTTGCTAATTGCATACAGCCAGTTGTGTACTGATTGCAGTTCTCACTGTGATTTCAGGTCAGTGCTATAAAAGGGTATGTGGGATAGGCATTGCCCTTTCAGATTGTGAGGGCAGGGACCATGCTGGTATGCTGTGGACAGTGTTCTGTGAGTGTAAAGGTTAGTATCTCTCTCATGATTCAGGCTGTGTTGTATATTCACAATTCTCCATTCCTCTCTCATGTTCCCTGTAGCAAGTGTGTATGCACATTGACTCCTACAACTATATATATATATATATATATATATATATATATATATATATATATATGTGTACATATGCATACATTTATATATGTACTTTAACTGACCTTATTATCTACGAGCTGCCAACTAGCATGGCTGTTTCTGTTCACACACTACTATTATGGAAATCCAGTAGTTTTGACAGTAATTTTAAATGACATGCTTTGTGTACTACACATCCTATATTCCCTTTACATTCATCCCTACTATTACATGTTATATTTATTTTAGCACAGTGTTTTTGTATAAGAGTCATGGCTTAGTGGTAGGTTGTACAGAGTAGTGTTTCCAAGCTCCTGGGTTCGGGACTGACAGTGGGATTTAATTTTGCTTTTGAACTGAGTACAGGACCTGTCAATCAAAGTGACTAAGGCACTTTTAAGCAGTTGTAACCAGGTTAGTGCTGGTTTGCGCGGAGCTCACGCATGCGCACTGGCGTTTAGCTCCGCGCACACCCGCTTACAACCACTTAATGGTGCTTACTCTGGCACACACCCGCGCTATTTTCTTTGAAAGAAAAGAAAATGGGGAGACAGGAAAATTGGTGAAAAAGGGGTCACAAAGAGGGTAAGACAGTAGGGAAACAAGCTTGGGATGTGCAGGAGGGATGTAGGTAAGGCCCATAGCTGCCCATTTCTTCATCAGCAACAGCTGTGCATATGCATGTAATTTGGTGTGACATTTGAAACCTTCCACCCCTGAGAGAGGTGTCAGGACAACAATAATACTTGTTGTACAGCCAATTGTAATTGATAGGTTCCATGTCCAGCAGACATGTGTGCGGAATGGGCAGCTATGTATGGGGCGTAATTTTTTTGTGGGTACAGAGTGCCCCCCCCCTTTTTTTTTTTCAGGTGAGAGTGGTATGTCAGGTGAAGGAAGTCGGTACAGCTGGTGAGGTAGGTTGGGTAGGTAAACAGACAAAACAAACAAGACGCATACAGGGGCGGTATATGACACGTGTGGGGGGGGTTACACAATTGACGGGGACGGAGGTTTGGATATCCAGAGCCCATGAGCCCACAGATGGCAACAGTGGAACTGATATCCCCACCCATAGGCAGTTGCCACTGTTCCTTCACTGCCCAGGACAGGGCTGTGCTGGGGGCTGTGTAGGCGGGGCAACAGGCATGCCCGTTAGTTGCACCACCCATGCCTCCAGCTGGCGTAGGGGCTCAAGAACAGAGTCCCGAATCTCCCTACGCACCACAGTCCAGACGCTATGGAGGGTGAGTGGTGGTTCTCCTCTGGCCACACTTGCAGAAGGGGGGCGAGCCCCATCCCCTGCAGCGCTTCCACCCGCAGGTGGCACAGGGCCACCGGAGGAGGGTCCGGACTCGGCACTAGTGCCAGGTGCACTCACCAGCTGAGGTGGGAGAGGTGGGTCCGCTGGAACCCGCCTTCCCTGTCGTCCTATGTTTTGCATTATGTCATGACAGTTTGGGTTAGTGACATATAATACCATTCACAATTAGTTGTAACAGCATGCATTAGTATTCCCATTAACCAAACACCCAGATATTCACACCATTGAACAGCGTGCATAACACATGCATAATTTGAACAGAAATACACAGTCCAACAACATGCAGGGTTAATTGATGGCAACAGGCCATCAGGTGCGGATGTATGAACAGGGCAGATGCATCAACGGACATGCAAATATATATGACCCAACAGGACAAATGTCCAGAGGTGTTAATTGTGATTGCACATACCATTTTCACGTGGAATGGGTTATATGTGGTTATAGGGTGGGGTAAAGAAAGTAATATTAACACCTTTGAATAACAATACATATGCTGTACATTTCTAATAGCTACAGTTATATACACACTACTGTTCTAACTACAGTTTCCTATATGATAACTATTTCAACTTGGTGATAGGACTGTTACTGCAACATCAATATACATTTTATTGTTCTTCATACACATTCAAATCTAGCTTTGTTCAGCTACATCATCCTGCTACATTTGCTTTATATAGCTGTAGACAAGTGTGGATGTTTGGTAAATCAGACAATCATCCTATCTGCATATTTCAGACTGAGAGCAACATATCCAGATTTTGGGATACACATTCCAGATGCAGCAACACTTTGAACAGATTTCGCTGTTTGGTTTTGAATCTCACATGCATTTCATTCTGTCTTGACTGCAGTATACTTTATTCAGGGGTTATTACTACTGTATTGCTGGATTCATGACACTTTCTCACACTCTCTCACTTGCTTTCATTTTACTATTCAGGATGGTACTTACTTCTAGGCTTTATTGACATGTTTTACCTGTAGTTATTACAATCCTTTCCAGCAGTCTCACTTCTGTCATGTTTCAGTATTTCCACAGGGATATATTTCACACATGTGATTTCATCATCTTCTGCAGCTATACTTTTCAGCCTGCTGCAGGTTGTGTACTATTTTCTTACAGGTAGGGCATTTCTATTTCAGAATATATGTCAGACAGTTTCATTTTTCGGTTTAACTTACAGGCTGAAACACACTTTTGTAATCAAGCAATACTTGCAGACACTTTCACACTGTTACTTGCAGATTTTATTCCTTACTGACTACACTGCACTCTTTTGCTGACTGTCATACTTTTATATTTCTTTACAGTTACTGGTAGTGGATTACTGACCTGCCTGGTGGCACAACCGCACCAGCCTATCACCATAGGCTCTGTGGTTCGCAGAACGGACACCTGCAGCTGTAATATAAATGAAGTAATATTGGAATACACATCTCCATAATATCAGCTAGTTTAATTTCTTACATACATAATTAAATGTTACTTACTCAGTAGTGGGGCATTGGGTGTTTGCCGGGCCTCCTGGATCCAAAGGTTCAGTTGGTCCTGCTTGCGTCTCTTCAGGTCTGCATGGTGGTGACGGACCTGCTCACCAGTCCTTGGAATCCCTGTGGCACTGGTGAGATCATGAGCCAACCGGTCCCATGCCTCGGCCCTGTATGCTCCCCAGAGGACCTGGCCCTGCATGAGTTGGGCCTCATGATTATGGACTAGGAGCCAGACCATGTACCTGGACTCCTCAACACCCCACCTCTGTGCTCGGAAGCAACTACCCTCTCCTAATCCTATCATTCTGCCTGCAGGTCAGTTCTACAATCGTTTATGTTGTGTATTCCCGCCTATGGGGCTTATATAGTCCGTTTTTACCGCACATATCTGTGATTGGCCATTTTGGAATTGTATCAACTTCAGTAAACCTGCATTGTCATGCTGTAGTTTGTATTCTTTCCTATATATTAGCTATTATTGCATTTCTAGGTACTGCAGTCATGGCTTAGTGGTTCTGTACCTTGACTATGGTGTATAGTGTCCTGGGTTCGAACCTGGCCACTGCTTTTTATTTTTCATGACTGTCTAGACATGCTGAGGGGTGTGTGTGTAAAGGCAGTTTTGATACGGCTTGCTCAACGTTGCCCGTCGGTTAACTTGTTTGCGCGCAAACAGGGTACGCTGCTTTAAGTCTCATTTGGCTATCGGCACGCATATTATGCTCAGCTCAGTTAGGGGCACATAGATTTAGCATGTTAGACCACTGCTCAGCTACGGGCACTCATTTTGCACCAGTTAAACCACTGCTCATCTACGGGCAGATGCACTCACTCTGTTAAACTGTAGCTCAGCTATGAGCACATCTGGCATTTTTTATTCTTTTGTTACCTCACATGTCTTCAATATAAATGGGCTATTTCATTACATTTTACATAAATTGTGGTTTTATGTGTACATATTTGTCAGGGACTTGTTTCCTGCTTATTTTGAAAAAAAAATTGGTGTTGTGGGGGCTCGAACCATGAATGGCTGCTCTTCAGCCACCATCTCTACCGCTACGCTATTGCTTCCTGGTTTATTTTGCATATTTAGTTCTTATATGCTTTCCCACTGACTGCTAACTGTAGCTGCGCTACGGGCACGCCCGTGCAAACGAGCGCACTCACGGTTAAACATTTTTACAATTTAAAAAAAATATATAAAACGTGTTTATTTATATGTTTTCTGTTCATAGTCTATGGGGGCATGTGTTGTGTTCTGTTTATTCACATTTCCGTGGACTCTGTCGTGGGTGTTTACTTTGGGTACTTTTCCTCTTCTGGGGGCGTGTCCGCTTACAGGGCTCGGCCTACGGACACGCCCCCTACTGTCTTACATGGACCGTGTTGGCCTTAAGTGTGATTCAGCATGCTCTCATGAATATGCAGAGCATGCTGACATCACTCCGTTTAACTGCAGCCTCCGTGTATGAGTTATAACTCTTACACGGAGGCTTCATGAATCCTGCCCCATATAATTTGATTTTCACCACTGAGAATGTTTATATCACTTAGATGTGCACCAGTGAAAGAGATTATGTGACTCATGTATGCACTAGAGACAGGATACTTATATGACTTAGGTGTGCATGGCTGACATGGATAATATGATTTAGGAGTGCACATTTTTGGATGTATTTGATTGTCCAATTTCCTGGTTAGAAATTGTTTTCCCGAAAAACAAGACAATTATATTTTATTCAATAAGTGACCTGTGACACCATGTAGTGCCATTTGATATTTTATTTGTAAGATATCAATATGGAACAGAAGATTAACAGATTAATGGATGTGTGCATTGCATAAATTATTTTGTAATGCAGAGAGGGTGGTGTATAATATAGGTAATTCAATCAGAAATTTCAAAATAAGAATACAAGAACATATCAGGGATGTACATTATGTAAATTTGATAAATACAGTTGCAAAACCCTTCACAAAGGAATATAGAAAATGCATATCCAGCTTGCAGTATAGATTGCAATTCATTCAGATGAGCTCAAAGAGATGGAATAAATGGAAAAAAAATAAGAAATAAAACCAGAAGCATCTGAGATATTAATAAACTACAGTGAATTCTTGAGAGGTGAACATAGTTTTGCCTATAAAAGCATTATTATGAGTCTAAATATAGATCTGTTTATTTGTCCATTCATTCATTTATCTATTTACAACTTATTTGATAGAATAATATGCGTTTATTTATTTATGCAATTCATTCAAATATTGTAATGTACTGTCTGCTTAAATGTGACACATTTCTGTATATACTTAAAGTGGTAATGAATGTGAAGTTGCTTGACTTATTTTAAAGGTGTATGCCATAAATAAAGTGTATTAATTGTTTTTTCTTCCACATAACTGAGGTAGGTGCCAGGATGTTATATGTATAAAGTGAGTTGTGGGAAGATAAAGCAGTCTGTCATGGTTTTGTGTTACTATTTGGCTTTCATTTGGTAGTAATTTGCAAGTTGTATGACACAACTGTTTACCAGTAACATATCATATGTTGAGAATGCTCCAATGAGATGACTCACATGACACGAGTATGAACGAAGGACATATAGACACTCAGACTGTTATATAACAGAAATGCACAGCAATGACAGGGAATATATATCTCAGGCATGCGCCAGGGATGGGGTTTAATATGGTTATACACCAGTGACAGAGTTATATGGGTGACATATACATCACTGACAGGTGTGCTCCAGTGGCATGGTTCAAGTATGCACCAGTGACAGAGTTGTATGAGTATGGCGTGCTCTAGGGAGAAGGACTTAAATGACTCAGGTGTGCATTATTGGCAGGGAGTTGTGTGATTCAGATGTATAGCTGTTTATCACCGGTCCTGCCTTCCATGAGCATACTGCCTAGGTTGGTTAACAACCAACAGGGCAAGCAAGAGCCTGCAAAGAGAAAACATTTAACTACTGTGTTCTGCAACAGCTGGGATAATACATCAAGCTCAATAAAAATACTGTGCAGCATATGAAACACAGTTGTAATAATGGCTCCCAACCTAGTAGGACCAGGACCGATATAGGTTCATAGGTT
Source organism: Protopterus annectens (assembly GCF_019279795.1). Taxonomy (NCBI): domain Eukaryota; kingdom Metazoa; phylum Chordata; order Ceratodontiformes; family Protopteridae; genus Protopterus; species Protopterus annectens. The sequence continues at coordinate 1,078,804,666 of NC_056739.1, forward strand.
CATAGTTTGGTACTAGGCTATTGGCCCTAGGGCCTATACAAGCCTAGCCATAACAATTCCCTGGCTATTTCTTCCCACAATATTTACTTCCCTGGACCCTTGTCTAGCAGGGTGACTGACGTGATCCCCGGGGTGAATTTCCTATCTCCCATCCAATCGTCAAGGTTCCTTTTGAAGAGGGCCAAAGAGGCACTCTGCTTGACATGTATGGGCAGTCTATTCCAGAGTCTGGGGAGTCTCTGGGTCAGGAATCTATCCCTCCAGCATGTTTTGTTCATTGTGATGACAAGGTTTAGATTCCTGGAGCATGTCCAACAACTCTGGGTTTGACATGGCTTTGTATGTTAAGCAGAGATCGCCCCTGAGTAGATGATATGTGGCAGAGTATAGCTGGAGTCTTTTAGCCGGCCAGCATAGGGCATCTGCTTTAGGCCTGTGATTCTTTTAGTGAGGTATTTCTGTGGCATTTCCAGTTGTTGCAGATGTCTTGAGAGGTACATACCAAATGGGGCATTGTATTCTATAATGGGTCTAATGAGGGATGAGTACAGTGGGGCAATGACCTCCTTTTTTCTGGATAAAAAGCCCTTAGAGATGAGGTGTAAGGATTTCCTGACTGCTGTGGTGATGTGGTTATTGAAGGTGAGACTACTGTCCACCTGTGTCCCTAAGTGTCTTATCACACTTTCGGTGTTTAGTGTACTGCCACCTATGCAGTAATTCACGGGTACATGTTTTTTTTTCCCAAAGGGGATAACTATACATTTTTTGGCATTGAGCTTGAGCCCATGGCTCTGGCACCAAGCATCTGTATCTGTAAGGCCCCTTTGTAGAATATCCACATCATTTGGGGATTCAGTAATGGCTCCCAGTTTGCAGTCATATGCAAACTTTGTTAACCAGAGTCCCTTAGTGTTGGCCTGTACTTCAGAGAAGTAGATGCCAAACAAGAGAGGTCCCAGGATTGAACCCTGAGGTACTCCACTTGTCACTTGTCTGAAGCTGGATTTGGAGTTGTATACTTTTACAGTGTGGGTTCTGTCAGTAAACCAGTTAGCAACCCATTGAGTGATGTAGGGATTAATGCCCTGCTTAGTAGATTTATCTATGATTCCGGAGTGGGGGGGTGTAGAAGACCTTGGTGAGGTCCAGATAGACTGTGTGGACCACCTTACACTTGTCCACAGCTCTGAAGACTGATTTGAAGAAATCAGTCAGGTTCAGGAGACAAGATTGGCCCTTCACAAACCCAAACTGGGTGGGATCCAGTGTTTGAAGGTTGTCAATGTCTTTTTTTTTATAAGTTCCATGATAATACATTCCATGGCCTTGTAGAACAGGCTTGTCAGACTGATGGGGCAGTAGTTCCAAGAATCCAAGGTGGATCCCCCCTTGTGGAGTGGGATAACTGTAGCTGTTGCCACTCAGTGGGCATGAAATCTGAGGTGAGGCTATGATTAAACATGACACTTAGGTGAGGTGCCAGTTCATTTTGTAGTTCATGTAGTACACAGCCCAGGATGTCATCTGGTCCCATGGATGCTGTATTCTTATCTTTGGAGAGTGCAGTTTTTACCTGTGTGGCCATTATTACTGGAATGTGACAATCTTTCGGTATTGAGATGGGCCCTTTAGGGGGTGGGAGGGGGGTGACATTGGCACTGAATCGATCTGCCAGGATATTGGCAATATCCTTGGGATCAGTATATTTAATGCCATTCTGTTGTAGCTCAGAACAGATCTGAGCATTGTTATTTAGATTCTTGACATAGCTATAGAGTGCCTTGTGGATGTCTTTGTAATCTTTGGCAATTTTATTTTAACTAGCCTTGGAAGATTTTATGAGGGATCTCAGCTTCTTACTGAGGCTGGTAAGGGAGTTTTTTTGCATCCTGGGATTTTCCCTCTTTTCTGCAACAATTTCTTTCTTTTGTTGTACAGTTTGTTTACGACAGGGGACCAACAGATTGGCTTCCTTTTTTTGGAGGAGAGCATCTTGGTTCTATTTGAGATGGCATGATTCATGTACAAGTGGATGTGCTCATACAGTGCCTTAGTGTAAGATTCAGCAGTCGAACTTTCAGTTCCCGTCTGCATGGGTGTCTTGAAGTTTGTCACTTCTGAGTTGAGTAGCATGAAGTTGGCTTTGGAGATGTTTTTACGGAGGTTTCCTTACTGGAGGGTGAGGGAGGGATCTGGATGTTAAGGGTGATTAGCTTATGGTCAGACCTGACCAACAAGGGGGTGACCATAGGTGTTGAGCATAGATTTCCCATTTTGGTAATTACCAGGTCTAGGATATTGGAGCCCCTGGTAGGACTATGGATTAGTCAATCCAGGGCATTGGAATTTATAAATTCCAAGAACCACTGGGCAAAGGAGTTGGTACACAAATAGTTTTCCACGTTAATGGCAGGGTAGTTGAAATCACCCAGTATTAGGGTGTTTGGTTGTATCTTAATATTTTCCAGTATGTTTAGAAAGGTGTAGTGAGAATCTTGGGGCATGGTGGGAGATTTGTAGCAAGCTACAATTTGGATTGCAGTCTTACCTAGTGTTAGTTGCACCTGGAGAATTTCAGACACATTTTGTTGGGAAACTAGCCTAGTGATGTGAATATCCTTGGTGTATATGGACACTCCTCCACCTTTAGTGTTTAGGTCCTGGTTTAGTGGACGAAAAGTGTGGTAAGAGTTTTAGCCTAGTTATGCAGGGGTGCTCTCTGGAGCCTTGAACCAGGTCTCAGTTACTGCACAGATATCGATGTTCTCCATTTTTAGGAGTGCCTCGAGAGAGTGCATTATGAGGTTTAGACTTCTAGCATTGAGTAGCATTACCTTAAGATTTTGCATGCTTGCACCTGTTATGGTGGTGGTTTTGTCCTTTGACTTTTGCCAAAAAAAGGCACTATGGGATGGCAAGAGCCTTAGCCAGCAACCTGAATCCCAGGGGCGACAGGTACAGACCATCTCTGGCAAAGCACCGTGGTCTGTTGATCATGTTGTCCCAGGCAGACAGATACTAGATCCCCTTTGAATGACACCAGAATCTTAGCCAATTGTTGAAGTCAATCATTTTGTCCTTATACTGTGGTATCATTCTGGGCGAAGCAGGATGCTACTCAGGGCTAGGGTCATACCTGCCTAGGCCACATGATCTGAGAGCTCTTCCATGTCTCTTTTCATGTAGTCCAGGGAGGTATGTCTCAAGTCATTCACTCCAGCATGGACGATGACAGAGTCATATTTGTACTTGTTATGGAGTGACTTGAGTGCATGAATTATGTGGCTGATCCTGGCACCTGACAGGCAGCTGACTGTAATTTTCTCCTTGTTCAGTCTGGTGAGTGGGACATCAGTGTGCCTGCCTATAGAGTCACTTATGACTAAAGTGTTGGGTACTTTGTTTTGCCTAAGGGGCTGTTGCTGGGTGGCACACAGGAGTTGTGAGCTATGTGACACTTTGGTTGTGATTGGTGTGTGTTTCAGCTTTGGAGGTCCTTGTTGCTTGGGCAGGTTACTGTTAAGGGCCTCTGCATATGAGGATTTAGTGTTGCTATGTGAGGGTGTTGGTGGTGTGGGTTTAGAAGAGCTATGTGTTGCTTGAGGTGTAGTGCAGGTGTTAACCTTCTCCTCTTGACTGTCTAGTAAAATCTTGGGTGGAGAGAGCTTTGCTTCCAGTTTGTCTATGTAAGTGCATCTGTCACAGGTTGTAGTGTTTATTGGTAGGAGGAGAGGGTTGTCTGTGTACATGAGGCAATTGCTGCATTGGCCCAGTATGCCCAGATTCACCAGGTGGACAGGAGATATCACCAGAAGCTGACCATTGGACATGCCTGGTTGGGTGCTTTTTTTTGTAAAGTGCAAGAGCTGTTTTCCCTTACCTTAGCAAGGTACTTCGGAATTATAGGCTATTTAGTGCCTACAATTAATTTCTCCTTATTAACAAGGAGAGTTGAGTGCTTGTATCAGTTTAAGGCTTCCTAGTGCTTTCCAAGAGATTTTAGAGCAAGTGCTAGTCACAGGGATGCTTAAAGGTAAGATAAAAAAAATGGTTTGTCCTAAATACTGCAGTGTTCACTAGATGAGTTAGATGTGAAAGTTAAGTAACTTAAGTTTTAGTTATCTAAAAAGTTAAGTTTTAGTGGAGAGTCACTATTTGTAAAACAGCAAGATAGATTGAAAGGGGGTGGTCACTTTTGTATTCTGGTACTATGGAATACAGTAGGATGGCCAGTATGAGGGTAGTGTGACAGCGGTGAGGTCCGTGGTGGGAGTGATGGATGCGTTTTAGGTGGAATTGGGATTTCATCAAGGATCAGCTCTGAGCCCTTTCTTATTTGCAATGGTGATGGACAGGTTGACAGATGAGATCAGACAGGAGTCCCAGTGGACTATGATGTTTGCAGATGACATTGTGATCTGTAGTGAGAGTAGGGAACAGGTGGAGGAGACCCTGGATAGGTGGAGGTATGCTCTAGAGAGAAGAGGAATGAAGGTCAGCAGGACTAAGAATATATGTGTGTGAATGAGAGGGAGGATAGAGGAATGGTGAGGATGCAGGGAGTAGAGGTGGCGAAGGTGGATGTCTCTAAATACTTGGGATCAACAGTTCATTGTAATGGTGAGTGTGGAAGAGAGGTAAAGAAGAGAGTACAGGCAGGATGGAGTGGGTGGAGAAGAGTGTCAAAAGTGATTTAGGACAGATGAGTACCAGTAAGAGTGAAAGGGAAGGTCTACAATAGGGTAGTGAGACCAGCTATGTTATATGGGTTGGAGACAGTGGAACTGACAAAAAGGCAGGAGTCAGAACTAGACGTGGCAGAGTTAAAGATGTTAAGATTTGCACTGGGTGTGACGAGTGTGGACAGAATTAGGAATAAGTATATTAGAGGGTCAGCCCAAGTTGGTAGGTTTTGGAGACAAAGCCAGAGAGGCAAGATTATGTTGGTTTGGACATATGCTCAAGAGCGATGCAGAGTATATTGGGAAAAAGATGCTAAGGATGAAGCTGCTAGGTAACAGGAAAAGAGGAAGGCCTAAGATAAGGTTTATGGATGTGGTGAGAGTGGACATGCAGGTGGTTGGTGTGACAGAGCAACATGTAGAGGACAGGATGAAATGGAAACAGATGATCTGCTGTGGCGACCCCTAATGGGAGAAGCTGAAAGAAGAAGAAGAAGAAGTTGAAGGGGAGTGATTTCACAAAATGATAATTTTGTGCTTACTCACACAAGCCAGTAAAAGCAGAGAGGAAATGAGATATATGTTCAAATTAACATAAGGGGCAGGCAACTGGAATGACAGTGGTGTTTAAGAACAAAACAGTAACCATGTGGGAGGGTGGGGAAATTATTTCTGCCTGACTCACAAGACACAGAGTTGTGATCTCTTTTCAAGTTTTAATCTGCACTTAAAAGCAGAATGCAAGTAAAACACAAAAGGTAAAGAAAACAAATCACAGTATTCAAAATAGAAAAAGGCAATAAAGTAATATAAAATACAACAAATAAAAAGCAAACTAACCTTTCCCTCACAGCAAAGTGTAGCAGAGTCTGGGTGAGCCTTTCTAGTGAAGTGGTACTTTCTAGTAAAGTAGTATTTACTATGTAGTAAATATGAACTTCTACATAGAGCACTCTGGCAGTTAAGGAGTATCCAGTGCATAAGTACATGGTATATCACACAATAACACACACACACACACACACACACACACACACACACACACACACACACACACACACACACACACACACACACAGCTAACAAGTGATTCCCAGTAACAGCAAACTGGAAGAGACAATTCATGGCTGCATTTTGCTCAGAACTAAATGCCACAGGACAGCTAAATATTGATTATGCAGCAGTCAAAATATCACCAATATAGTAGCAATATTAATATAACCAATTAATTTACTTAATATAATTATAATTTGCCATAGTTACAATCATCACAGCTTTGGTGGGCAAGTGGATTTAGTTTGTTAATTTAATACCTTGGTCAGTTTCATTGCAGAGTGTTGGACTGTGTGAGCCAGCAGAGCACTTTTAAGGGATGTTTCCCCTTTTGTCCTCCGGGATGCAACTGTGGATTTGATATATGTAATTGGGGAGGAGGGATGCTGGGGGGATAGGCCTTGCTTCCCCTGCAAAAAAAGATTGCCCGTGTGTCTTAGGGATTTGGATTCACCAGTTATCGATATTCATCTTTCAGAAACCAGTAAGCTGAAGTATGTTTTGATTGCTCATAGATAAACCTTATAATATAATATAATATAATATAATATAATATAATATAATATAATATAATATAATATAATACAGCTAAAATTATACTTTCACTTATATGATTTCAACAGTGTCTAAGCAGAATGCTATCTTTGCATTGGTGTGTGTGTTTATAATTTGACGTAAATAGTAGCAAGGAAATCAGTTTTTTATACTTATATTGTCCTGAAGAGCAGACAGTCAGGATAAGTTAGTTAAGAGATGACTGTGCAAATTTAGGAACTAATGTTAAGGGCAGAGAGAGTGATCCAGCTTGTAGAAATGACTTTACTGGGAGCAGCTTACTCAAGGGAGCAAGGCAGCTTTCAGACAGCTTCCTGTGTTACAAAATGGTTAGTGAGTCAGTGCAAGCTACTGCACAGATCATGTCCTTCTGCTTTACAAGATATTTGCATATGCATTATGAGAAACAGTCACTACTTTTTGTTTTAGGATAGGTGTACAGATACTACTAGGAATTATACTTTATGCAAAGACCTTTGGAATAACCTTGAAAATGTTCCTGCTAGATAACAGTCGACTTAGTCAATCCTTTCAAGTCCAGGAAGTCTCGTACAATGAAACCACTGCCTCACCTCTCATAACTGCAAACTGTGCAGTAATTAAACAGTAGGGACTTTTCCAACAAAGATCTTATTATAGTGTTAGGAAATAATGCACTTCTTTTTTAAAATTAACAGACTTTATTTAGTATTCAGAAATTTAAGAAGAAAATCCTAACTGTTTACTTTTGCTCAGAGTGAGTGCAGTGCAGGCATATAACTTAGGTGAGAAAATCTGTATTTGCACATCCAAGAATGGAAACCATAAAAATTCATAGCAGTGTTATCCAGTAATAAAATAGCGAATCAACATTATTCTTTTAGTATGGTGTTATATTACAGCAGTACAAATTGCATTTCTCTATGTGCTCCCTGAGCACCCACAACCCTCCCCTCCCCTGGGAGAGGCAAGTTGGTCACACTCCTTCAGTTCTGCCACTTCCTGTGTGTCTCCAGTGCTGCAGCCGCTACTTGATTCCATTGCTGACTGGACTGGAGGTGGGGTTCCAACCATTTGTGCCACGGCACCAGGGTGCACAATGATTAACTCTCAGCTGGAATAGTGCCAGTTTTACTCTGCCATCAGTTATGGTGTGGCAGTGTCATGAAGAAGATCAGAATGATGTGAGGGCAACCATCCTCCACAGAAATGCCCCTGCAACCCCATAAGTAATATCACGGACTCCAATTTTAGGTCAAGTTAACATCACTGCATATTTGTACCTGTCTGGTGAAATAGGTTGAATGTGTCAACAATCACTAAATAGCCGATCATTTACATAAATGGAAATCAGCTGGCCAATTGAAGACTCACACTCTGTGTCACCAAAGCAAAGACATTGTTCACACTTTACTGACTACTGTAGCCTCAGATGGTTAGATGATTGAAACTATTTGTATAAGTATCTAGGAACGTACTTACAGCATAACTTTCCATTTAGAAAACAACCAAGAGACAGCTTCTGCTATGATGCCTCAGTTGCTAGGCCTGAATTAAAAACTAAAAATGTCCTAATAACTGATGTTAAAATAAAAACGGCCTCAACGCTGCTCCTGCTGTGGTTGTTACTTGGTTCACAACAGAATACAAGAATAATGCCCATTTTGAAGATAGCTCTCTGCACAGGATGCATCATTGCATCAGATTTCCACAGTAAGCATGGGGATCTCATTTCATTCATGTGATTACATCAGCAGGGAATTCTTCATTGAATGTATGTCATTTTTAACAATCTGTTAGTGTACTCACAAAGCATTTCAGCATCAGGGAAGGAACCATTAGTGCTGCAGCTGTGGAATAATCTGGAACTGTAGTATACAGCTTAATTATAGCTCTTTGAGCTTCCTTAACATCTCATCTTAGGTACTATGCCCCCTAATAAAACTGCACATGCACTGCCCCCATGCCTTTCCTTAGTCTGTCCTCTCCCGTTTTCTTGAACTCCACATCACCTCAGTTACATGTTAGGAAAATATTCTGCTCCATTACCCTTACTAATATCACCCCCTACAGTGATGTCTTCTACACTTCTGAAGGGCTATAATATACTCAACTAGTAATTGTCTATTATGCTTAATAGCAGCTTGAGTATGCATGTACATGTGTGTGTGTGTGTGTGTGTGTGTGTGTGTGTGTGTGTGTGTGTGTGTGTGTGTGTGTGTGTGTGTGTGCGTGTGTGTGTGTGTGTGTGTGTGTGTGCAAGCATGTGCATTTAAGACGTTTTTTATATTCTAGCAGGTATAAGACACTGGAGACAGTTTAAATGTAGTTTATTTACAGTGAAATGCAAAATTTAAGTTCAGTTCCCTAAACAAAGGTAAAATGATAAGCATGCTTTTGCACAATGCAGCTTTAACTAACTTATCATTCAGAACTTACAAACTCAAGTTTTGTCATCAGTAAAAGTATATTAATAAGACCAGGACACTTCTCCTTTAGCAGCTCAAGCCAAGCTGCTATAAATCCATCCAAATCTAGTTTACCTGTTTCTCCTAAAGTACTTCAACAGGACTTTCTTTTCTGGAATTACATAGCTTCACAACTTCCTTTGGCGCTTTAAATTGGATTTTATAGAGCCTACCAACAATCTTTACTCTAGGCAAAACATCCCACTTCAGTGAGAGGCAAATATCCCGGGCTCCCAACACATCTTAACAGCATTTTTCAGGTGTTTCACATTTCCTGGCCATATGCTTGAAGCATTATCAATAATGTACCAGGTATACATACTGCTACAACTTACCACAGTATAATATATATATATATATATATATATATATATATATATATATATATATATATATATACATATATCTATAGCATGAGGTTCTCTGGTTTGATCCTCAGCTGGGGTGCCTTATGTGCAGACTCTGCATGTTCTCCCTGTGGCCACATGGGTTACCTCCGGGTGCTCCGGTTTCCCCCCACATCCCAAAGACATGCTGTAGATGGATTGGACACTCTAAATTGGCCCTAGGCGTGAGTGCATATGTGTGCCTTCTGTGGAAGGTTGGGCATCAGGCTTGCAACTCGACACTGTAAAACTCCACTGCCAATCATGAGCAGACAGGTGATCCGTTGTGGTGACCCCTAACTGGGAGAAGCCGAAAGAAGAAGAATAAGAAGATATATATGGGTCTACCTTGTTTTATCAAAGTTTCAGAACTTCAAAACCCTTATGGCTGAGACCATATGACTGAAGTTTTAAAACATTGAACAGTGTGAATCAAGATCACCATACAGTGCAGAATGGGAAATTTACTGTTTTCCTCACTGTAGTGTGATCTCGGAGTTGGTATATTTAAGTAGCAGGGGTGTGGGGGGTGCAGAGGGACTTGTCTCCCTGCAAAAATGTAAAGGTACAGTTTTTTTTGTTTGGTGGTTTTGTTGTGTTTTTGAAGTTTCAAAACTTTGATCATATGGTCTCGGCTGTATGGGTTTCAAAGTTTTGAAACTTCGATAAAACAACATAGACCTATATATATGTACAGCATTTCTAATGCAATAAATAACATTTCTGACAAATCAAAACAGCCACTATGTGTGTGCGCATACACACACACACACACACACACACACACACATTGTGTGAAGATAGGTAAAGGCTGCATAGAATTCTATAGATAATTCTGTCATGTAAATATTAATATAAGCCACAGGCTTGTTCTCTTAAATGGAGAAAAAAATGTTGGTAAATGTTAAACTTCACAAATGTAACAACAGTGCACTCTGCTGTAAGAAAGCTAAGTCAAGCATTTTATGAATGTTTTTGATCTTTAAAGTCGGCTCCGTTATGTCTGGATGAAGGAATTCTGCCTATTGTTTTGAGGCCAGAGCTAATGGCTAGAATTTGCATGTATAAATGTCCTTTATTGCTCTGGTTTCTGACCAGGTGTAAAGAATGTAAATGTAGTTTCTGTTAGCCTGGGAACACCAGAGAAGTGTGATGAATGATGCCATGTGAAGCAGCTCTGTGTTATCAATTTAAAGAGAGAGAATCAGAGAGCTCAAGGCATTCGTCTTGAGAACATCCAACTCACCATCAGCACTGCTTTGTCTCTATATGTAAGTTGTTTAGAGCTGTGTTTTCTCTTAGAAGTAGCTAGGAATTAGGAAGATTAAACTGTTTTTTCTGTGATGCCAGAACTATTCTACAGTATTATTTTAAGTATTTCTCTGTGATCTCTGAACTCTTGATTAGCCCTGTGTAGTAAGATGTATTGTCTTGTGTTTTTATTATTTATTATTAAATATTTTCAAACCTTTCAACTGTGACTGTTTTATGTAGAGTTAATTTAAGCTCTAGAGTACATTGCATGTATATAATGATACTGTACCAAGACACTCCAAATAAGTTTTGACTATTAGGTTGCACTTACCATTTGGATAATAATATTGCACAGTAATAATTGGACACCCTTTTAAGGGCCTTTGAGTAGCTCATAAATATTAGTGGGTGGTGGCAGTGATTTCTACCATGTAGTCTGGGTAAAAGTGGCATAGCTGGAGAACATGTGCCGGCCCTCCCCAGGAGTATTTGTTTGGTTATGTATAACTCTTATCTCAAAGTGTGTGTGTGTCAGCTACTTGGGCAGGGACACGAAGCACTGGTTGGACAGAGAGGGTGCTGGAGGTTTTAGCTTGCCCATTAGGCTGAGATCTGGACCCTATAGCTGTGCCAGTGGGGAGTCTTATTGGGGACCTGGAAAGAAAGGGAGCACCCAGCCCCAGACTGACTGTGATTTCTGTGTGCTCTTAAAGGAGATTGTACTTTACTGTGTGTATCTATTATCCTTTCCCTATATGGATGCCCCTCACTGGTGTTACTGGTGAGGATTGAGGCTCCTTGATTGCTGGGCCAGGGCACAGGTGTCACTATATAAATCATCAAAAAGGGAAAACTAGTTGTAGAGGACTGACTGTTCTAAATATTGGTATACAAATGATTAAAATGGGAAAGTGTCACAACTTCTAATGTAAGATCGGGTTCATATTATGTTATTGAAAGATAATGTAATCGAACACTCAGAACTTCGAAACGGCTGCATATCGAAACTTTTATTGTGGGGGGCTGTGCCCCCCCACACCCCCTGTTAAATATATGTTCCAGCTCCGAGATTGCACTACAGTGAGGAAAGGGCAAATATCCCAATCTTCACTGTATGGCGATCCCACAATACAATCTTTGAAATGTGGCCGTTTCAAAGTTCTGAGCATTCGATTATGTTATCTTTTGATAACATAATGGGAACCCTGTAAGATCCATATCAAACATCACTTTGCATTCTTATTAACAACCAACACTAACAATAGAGACATTAAAGCTGTTGAATTTACAGTATGCTGGGCATAATACTCACCAGAATTACTTTCATGTCAATCAAAAGTGGTACAAGCAAGGGGGGTAGCTATGGGAGCTGCTATGGCTTCCAGCCTAGCCAATATAGCCTAGGTCAGATGGGAACAGAACATCTTTTTCTCAGAATTCTATCAATGCATGGATTGTTACTATAATTTTATAGATGATACCTTTGTCAGATGGAAAGGCTCCCTGAACAAACTATACAGCTCTGCCTTCTACAGCGAAAACGCCATAGACTTTTTACACTTCAGTAACCACTATAGTTATGATAAGGTGGAATTCCTGGACATCACCAACTATAAGGACAGAAATGAAGAGAAGCTCAAGAATGACCTATACAAAAAGGCAATGTGAGTGAATCTACTTCTACATGCTGACAGCATGCACCCCAAAATCACTAAGGAAAATGTCATCAAATGACAGGAATTGAGAATAGCCAGAGTCTCTGGAGAAATAAAATGCAGCAAGATTTTTCTCGAAAGAGGATACAATGAGAAGATGGTGGCCAATATTCTGGGATCCATTAAACTCCTCAAACAAAATAATGAATCCTGCTTTGCTGACCCCCCCCCCCCCCCAGAAAGAAAGCATCACATGCCATGCAACCAAGTAGCAATGAAGGAAATGACAAATATAAAAGAAGTGTGATCCTAACTTATTGCAAGGAATCACAAGTAATAAAAAATGGTTGAAAACTGGAACATTATAAGAGGGAACTAATCATTCAGTCAAGTTCTGGACCCTCAGCCATCCTTAATTTATCAAAAAGGTAGAAATATTAGAAGTTGGGTAGAAAGTAAAAAAGAAATGAATGCATTCACAGAGCTGCAGGAAGGAACCTTTTCTTGCAATCCCCCAGGCTGCAGATGCTGTGTATTCATGAACCTTAAAGAATTACTCCATATGTCTAAACTCAAAAAAGAAAAATGTCTTCACTGACAGATATAACTGCAATAGCAATTTGGTAGTTTACTGGGGCCAACAGGACAAAATACAAAACATTGTACAGAGGAAAAACAATTAACCCTCTAATATAAGAGTAACCAAATACCTCTCACATATCAGGCTTAAGGACTTCAACATCCTCCTATCTAGACATGTTCAGGTCTGCAGGAACTATGAAAAGTTGGTTTTTCATGTCATTGAGAGAATTAAATCAGGCCCATTACAAGGGAATCTGAACACAAAGCTAGAGAAAAATAACTCGAATGGCAGATTCAACTTAAAGCTTATTGGAAGCCTGGACTTAATTGGACATGCTCCAATACAGCCTACTCGAATTAAAGAACCTAGCAACTTTTACTAAAACACAATAATGCAAGTATTTTTATAGCTATAGTATTTCTATGCTTTAATTTAATTACATTTTTTTATATTTAGTACTAGATGGTAAGTTTATTTTTTTATGAAATTTCAGTCAGATTTTTATTACTTTTATTTCCATTGCAGCTCTTTTATTTCTATTTGATATCTGAGGATTAATTTAATGTCAAGTTCGATTGCTCATATTATATGTCTGATCTATAGTATGAACTATCATGCTAGTACATGCTAGTTTAATGAGATCTGAGGAAATCCTTTACTTTATTAAAAAAAAAACGGTGAAAGTATTTTAAAATGATTGTTATGTGGTTGCACAAGCTAGACACATGTATTTACTTAACACAACCACATACACATTCACCATTTTTATGTAGATATAGGTTTGTATGTGACCATATATGTTTGTATGTATCTGTATATGTATATGTGTCTTTCTGTCTCTATATATTTATTTATATGTGTGTGTGTGTGTGTGTGTGTGTGTGTGTGTGTATGTTCATGTGTGTGTGTGTGTGTGTGTGTGTGTGTGTGTGTGTGTGTGTGTGTGTGTGTGTGTGTGTGTGTGTGTGTGTGTGTGTGTGTGTGTATGTATATATATATATATATATATATATATATATATATATATATATATATATATGTTTTTATTGTGTATGATTGATACAGGTGTGTATGTGACTATATATGTGTGCGTATGTGTCTACATATGCATATGTGTCCATCTTTCTCTACATATTTATATATATATATATATATATATATATATATATATATATATATATGTATTACGAAAATGACTTTGTAAATATCCCAAAAAAAAAGAGAAATGACACAGAGGTGAAACGTTTCATAGGTTTACATGTTCATAAGTAGGTACTAAGCTATCTGCCTAAAGGCATTTATAAGCCTAGCCAGAATGTGTTGGCTTTCGCCATCCCCTTAGATTAGAAGTGATCCCCGGGGTAAACATTCTGTTTCTCATCCAATCGTCAAGGTTTCTCTTCAAGAGTGCTAGCAAAAAGCTCTGCCTAATGTAGATTGGAATCTTGTTCCAAAGCATGGGAAGTCTCTGGGACAGGAATCTATCCCTCCAGCATGTCATATTTATTGTTGTGGTGAGGTTTAGATCCCTAGAGCATGTGGCTCGAGGGGATAAGGTTTTCTTTAGGTGGAGCATGTCATCAGTTCTGGGTTGGACATAGCCTTATATGTCAGGCAGAGATCACCTCTGAGCAGGCAGTATGCAACCGAGCACAGCTGGAGTTTCTTCAGTCGAGCTGCATAGGGCATCTGTTTGAGGCCAGTGATCCTCTTGGTGAGGTACATCTGTGGTCTTTCCAGCTGTTGCAGGTGTCTTGTAAGGTACATCCCAAATGGGGCATTGTACTATATGATGGGTCTGATGAGTGATGAGTAGAGGGGCACAATAACCTCTTTTGATCTGGATGCAAACCCTTTTGTGATTAGGTGGGCCACATAAACAGATTTTCTAACCACATTGGCAATGTGATTATCAAAGGAGAGATTACTATCTACTTGGGTCCCCAGATCCCTTATTATGTTTTCCATATTTAGGGGACTACCGCCTATGTGGTAGTTTGTGGGCACTTTGTTATTTCCAAAGGGAATAACTATGCACTTTTTGGCATTTAGTTTGAGGCCATGATTTTGACATCAGGTATCCATCTCAGTGAGACCCTTTTGGAGGATGTCTGTGTCAGCTGGTGAGTCAATTATAGCCCCTAGTTTGCAGTTGTCTGTGAACTTGGTCAGTCATAGTCCTCCTGTGCTTGTCTGTACCTCTGGGAAGTATATGCCGAACAGGAGGGGTCCTAAGACTGAGCCCTGGGGAATGCCACTTGTAAATGGTTTAGAGTCAGACCTAGCTCCCACAACTCTCACCATGTGGGTTTTGTCCGTGAGCCAATTGGCAACCCATCTTGTGATATAGGGGTTTATGTTCAGGCTGGTGAGCTTGTCTATAATACCAGAATGGGGAATGGTGTTGAAGGCCTTTGTGAGGTCTAGGTAGGCTGTGTGTACCACCTTTCCCTCATCTATAGCCTTGGTAACTGTCTCAAAGAAGTCCACCAGGTTTAGGAGGCATGATCTGCCCATAACAAAGCCAAACTGGGTAGGGTCCAGTGTTTGGAGATTCCTAATGTCTCTGTTAATGAGTTCCATGATGATGTGCTCCATAGCCTTGCAGACCAATCTAGTCAGGCTTATAGGGTGATAGTTCCCGGGGTCTGTTGTGGCTCCACCTTTGTGGAGCAGAATAACTGTTGCTGTGCACCACTCTATGTGTACGTAGCCTGTGGAGAGGCTGAGTTTGAACAGTGTGTTTAGGTTAGGGGTTAATTCGTCTTTGAGCTCGTGTAGGATGCAGCCTGGGACACAGTCCGGTCCCATTGATGCTGTGTTTTTGGCTTTGGAGAGGGCTATTTTAACCTGAGTGTCTGTGATTTCAGGAGCTCTACATTCTTCTGGTATGGTTATGGGCCCTTTTGGGGGTGAGAGGGGGGTGAAGTTTGCACTGAACCTGTCTGCAGGATGTTGGCAATATCAGTTGGTTCAGTGTATTTTGTGCCATTCTGCCCTAACTCCGAGCAGATCTGAGCATTGCCGCTTAGATTCTTGACATATCTAAAGAATGCCTTGTGGTTATCTTTGGAGTCCTTGGCAAGTTTTCTTTCAAAGTTCACCTTGGATGATTTTATGAGGGATCATAGTTTCTTGCTGATACTGATCAGGGATGTCTTCCCTTCTTGGGATTTTACTCTTTTCTGTACTAGTTTCCTTCTTCTATTGTATAGCATGTTTATGGCAGGGGTCCACCAGACTGGTTTCCTTTTCTTGGAGAAGTGAGTCTTGGTTTTGCTTGGGATAGCACGATCCATGCATTCTTATAAGTGGCATAGAATGCATTAGTAAAGGATGTTGCAGCTTGGACAGCGTTATCCTTTAGCATGGGGGCTTTGAAACTTTCCACCTCCGTCTTAAGTAACGTGAAGTTTGCTTTTGAAATGTTTTTCATGGTGGTTTCCTTGTCCAGGGGTGGAGGCAGAATGTGGATATCCAAAGTGATTTGTTTATGGTCAGATCTAACCAGCGAGGGATTGACTTCCAGTATGGAACACCGGTCACCCATGTTGGTGATGACCAGGTCCAATATGTTCTCACCTCTGATGAGAGTGTTGACCAGTTGTTCCAGGGCATTTGAGTTTATAAGTTCTAGGAAATGTTGAGCAAGGGAGTTAGTACTTAAGTACTTCTCCCAGTTAATGTTTGGGGACATGGTGGGTGATCTGTAGCAAGCTACAATTTGAATTGCAGTTTTGCCAGTTGTTAGTTGCACGTGGATAATTTCTGAAGCATCGTGCTGTGCCACTAACCTGAAGGTGTGGGTATCCTTGATGAATATGGATACTCCCCTGCCTTTTGTATTTCGGTCCGGGTTCTGTGGCCGAAATTTATGGTATGAGTTGTAGCCTGGTAGTGCTGGGGTGCTCTCTGGAGCCTTAAACCAGGTTTCTGTTACTGCACATATATTGATTTTCTCCATACTGAGGACTGCCTCGAGTGTGTGCATTTTGAGGTTTAGACTTCTGGCATTGAGTAGTATTACCCTCAGATTTTTGTTACTTGTGCTATTTACAGCAGTGGGTTTGTCTTTGGAGCCTTGCCTAAAAAAGGCAATATGGGGGTGGCAAGAGCCTTGGCCAGTATTCAAAAGCTTAAGGGTGACAGGTGCAAGCTGTCTCTAGCAAAACAGCATGGCTTGTCGAGCATGTCATCCCAGGCAGACAGACACTGGATCCCCTTTGAATGACACCAGAAACTTAGTCAATTGTTGAAATTGATAATTTTTTCTTTATACCGTGGTATCATTCTTGGTGAGGGCAGGATGCTACTCAGGATCAGGGTCATACTGGCCTGGGCTATGTGATCAGAGAGCTCTTCCATGTCTCTTTTCATGTAGTCCAGGGAGGTATAGCTCAGGTCATTCACACCAACATGGACAATGATAGAGTGGTATTTGTACTTGTTCTGGCGTGACCTGAGTGCTTGTGTTATGTGGCAGTTCCTGGCACCTAACAGGCAGCTAACAGTAACCTCGTTATTCAGCCTAGTGAGTGGAACATCAGTGTGCCTGACTATAGTATTTTGGGTATTTTAGTTTGCCTTGAGGGCCGTGATTGCGTGGCACACTGGTTTTGTGAAGTATGTGTTTCATAGTTTCTGTTGGGGGGTGGAGGTTGCTTGAATGTCTGCTTTGGAGGGCTCTGTTGCTTTTGCAGATATTTATTTAGAGCCTACTAGTATGATTTTGTGTATTTATGTGAGTTTGTTACTGGTGCTGGTTTAATGGGTGTATGTGAGACTGGTGGTGTGATGCCAGTATTTCCCTTCTCCTCTTGACTGTCTGATCCAGTCTTGGGTTGAGAGAGCTTAGCCTCCAGTTTGACTGCATAATTGCATCTCTTGCATGTATTAGTGTTTGGTGATAGGCGGAGAGGGTTGACTGTGTACATGAGGCAGTTTTTACATTACCTCAAAATGCCCAGATTCACCAGTTGGACTGGAGAGTACACCTAAAACTGCCCTTTGGACATGCCTGGATAGGCACAGTAAACTGTTTTACTGAATGGCTGGTAAGGTCGAATAGAGAGCCTTGTCCTTTTGTAGTCATAGGGTTTCTAAGTGCTTGCTATGAGTTTTGAGCAAGTGGGCTGAGAAATGAATGGCATGAGTGCTTAAGGTGAAAGTTTGTCTAGTTCCAAGGGAAAAATTGAAGAGGAGACTTTGTGGAGCCGGAATTAGTTATACCCTAGCTAACCGGTGCTGCCCGGTGCGCAAAACCGGGCAAATGCGGTTTTTATAGCAGGGAAATGAAAGAGATAGAAATTAGCCCAAAATGGCCAATAAACTACTACTTTCTGACCTGAAACCACTCCTCCAGGGACATATAGGCTGCTCAAAGCTCCCCTCTCTGACAGGTGAACAGAGAAACTTCCTTCTATCCAAGTAAGGTATGGGCAAACACAGAGATCTGTAACACAGCCCTGAATTCAGAACTAACCTGAAAACTGGACTATACTAGCCTAGAAAGGTGGGAAACAAGTATATATATATATATATATATATATATATATATATATATATATATATATATATTTTTTTTTTTTTTTTCTTTTCAGAAAATAAAGCAGATACAATAAAAAAACACTTTAAATGCGCATAAAAAGATTATTATTGTTATATATCTCAGTTCAGAGTTGTAGCCAATGCCCCTAGTAATAAAGTAGGAAGAAATACAAATACAGTAAAATCAGATGAATAAAGTGCAATTATATCTATCTATATATATATATATATATATATATATATATATATATATATATATATATATATACACACAAACAATCTGATTTTAACAAGTTACCCAATTAACCAGAAAAAAACTCAAAACTGAGCCCTGTTCCAGCAGTTTTCAATTAGACAAGTTCTAACTGCACACTCCTGCTACTAAGGTGCAGGGAAACTTTCTCCAAAAAAGATGGCCTGGATCAGTGCTCACATTATACAAACAAAGCTAGATTCAGCAGGCATGAATCTGGTCCTATGCTACAGCAACAAGGCACACCAATTTCAGAAATAAACAGTTTGAATAAGCAGGCACAATAAGCCTGTGACCAGAAATTCCCAGCGCAGAAGGGCAGAATCCAGCCTTTCCTCCCACAAGAGTGCAGACCACAAACCTTCTTAATGTAGAATAACTGGCCTGAAGCCCAAGTGCTTATACCAGAACTAATACACTTTTAGAATAGCAAACACTGAGCTTTCAATCAGCAATTCCCAGCTTAGAAGGATGTAAGCTACCTGCCCTGCCACAACTGTGCAGACCACAAACCTTCTTAATGTAAAACAAATGGTATGAAGCCAAAGTGCTTAAAGCAAAAGACTTAGAATAACAGTTACAATTTAATCAGGCTACTACCAAGCAGCAAAACGTGCAGCAAAATAAATAAAATTGAGTACTTTTAAGAAGAGTCAAAAGCAAAATAAAGAAGGAGGAAACACAAATACAGTAAAAGCAGATTACATTTTTTTATTTTTTATTTGTTAGTAAAGTGCAAGGAGAGATGAAGGAAGATCCTAAGTGGGTTGGCCATCTCAAATATTCTCTCTGTATTATGTAGAGTGAACACTAGACTCAGAATATGATCTCACTGTATTCGGTTAAGTGAGCAAATGAGATGGACTCAGGAAGAGTGTTCAAATAGAGACTTACAGGAGGGGTGGGCAATTCCAGAGCCACCAACACTAACATCAAAATAAGAACAGAGAGGGTGGGTGGGAAAAAACAAGAAGAAGAATAAGTACAGTTGTACAGATTACAGAGATATTAAATCAAAATGCAGACAAACAATGAGAATAAACACATATCTTTTCTCAAAACAGAAAAGGCCTCCAGACAAAGGATTTTCACTACAGCTGAGGTCAACACTAAAACAATATACTGCTATAACAGACAAGAAGAAGAAAAAATACAGTTGTACAGATGACAGAGTTATTTAATCAAAATGCAGAGAAAAATGAGAATAAACACTTATCTTTTCTCAATATCACGGCTGTCAGTAGGTCAAATTCTCTGCAGCAGCCTGGGCAACAGGTAAATCTGATTTCAAACACAGGACAGAAACAAAACAATTCAGATGCAGGAATACTCTGGCCGTATCACATTAGTTCTGAAAACTTCCTGCCACTAAGAAAACAGACAAGCCTCCAGGCAAAGGATTTCACTACAACTGAGGTCTACACTAACAGAATATACAGCTATAACACACAAGAAGAAGAATAAGTACAGTTGTATAGATTACAGAGATATTAAATCAAAATGCAGACAAAAAATGAGAATTAACACTTATCTTTTCTGAATATCACAGGTGGCAGTAGATCAAGCGTTCTGCAGCAGCCTGAGCAACAGGTATGTCTGATTTAAAACACAGGACAGAAACAAAACAATTCAGATGCAGGAATACTGTGGCTGGATTAAACTAGTTCTGAACACTTACTGCCACTAAGAAACAGACAAGGCCTCCAGACAAATGATTTCAACACAACTGAGGTCAACACTTACAGAATATACAGCTATAACACACAAGAATAATAAGTACAGTTGTACAGATTACAAAGATATTAAATCAAAATGCAGACAAAAAATGAGAATAAACACTTATCTTTTCTCAATATCACAGCTGGCAGTAGGTCAAGCTGTCTGCAGCAGCTGAGCAACAGGTATATCTGATTTAGAACACAGGACAGAAACCAAACAATACAGATGCATGAATACTTTGGCCGGATTAAACTAGTTCTGAAAACTTACTGCCACTAAGAAAACAGACAAGACCTCCAGACGAAGGGTTTCACTACAACTGATGTTAACACTAGCAGAATATACAGCTATAACACACAAGAAGAAGAATAAGTACAGTTGTACATATTACAGAGTTATTAAATCAAAATGCAGACAAAAAATTATAATAAACACTTATCTTTTCTCAATATTACAGCTGGCAGTAGGTCAAGCTCTCTGTAGCAGCCTGAGCAACAGGTATATCTGATTTAAAAAAACAGGACAGAAACAAAACAATACAGATACAGGAATACTTTGGCTGGATTAAACTAGTTCTGAAAACTTACTGCCACTAAAAAAACAGACAAGGCCTCCAGACAAAGGATTTCACTACAACTGAGGTCAACACTAAGAGAATATACAGCTACAATACACAAGAAGAAGAATAAGTACAGTTGTACAGATTACTGAGATATTAAATCAAAATGCAGACAAAAAATGAGAATAAACACTTATCTTTTCTCAATATCACAGCTGGCAGTAGGTCAAGCTGTCTGCAGCAGCCTGAGCAACAGGTATATCTGATTTAAAACACAGGACAGAAACAAAACAATTCAGATGCATGAATACTCTGGCCGTATCAAACTAGTTCTGAAAACTTACTGCCACTAAGAAAACAGACAAGGCCTCCAGACAAAAGATTTCACTACAACTGAGGTCAACACTAACAGAGTACACAGCTATAGCACACAAGAGAAAGAATAAGTACAGTTGTTCAGATTACAGAGATATTAAATCAAAATGCATACAAAATGAGAATAAACACTTGTCTTTTCTCAATATTACAGCTGGCAATAGGTCAAGCTCTCTGCAGCCACCTGAGCAACAGGTATATTTTATTTAAAACACAGGACAGAAACCAAACAATACAGATGCAGGATTACTTTGGCCGGATTAAACTAGTGCTGACAACTTACTGACACTAAGAAAACAGACATAGCCTCCAGATGAAGGGTTTCACTACAACTGATGTTAACACTAGCAGAATATACAGCTATAACACACAAGAAGAAGAATGAGTATAGTTGTACATATTACAGAGTTATTAAATCAAAATGCAGACAAAAAATTATAATAAACACTTATCTATTCTCAATATCACAGCTGGCAGTAGGTCAAGCTCTCTGTAGCAGCCTAAGCAACACGTATATCTGATTTAAAACACAGGACAGAAACAAAACAATACAGATGCAGGAATACTTTTGCCAGATTAAACTAGGTCTGAAAACTTACTGCCACTAAAAAAAAAACAGACAAGGCCTCCAGACAAAGGATTTCACTACAACTGAGGTCAACACTAAGAGAATATACAGCTACAATACACAAGAAAAAGAATAAGTACAGTTGTACAGATTACAGAGATATTAAATCAAAATGCAGGCAAAAAATGAGATAAAACACTATTTTTTTCTCAATATCACAGCTAGCAGTAGGTCAAGCTCTCTGCAGCAGCCTGGGCAACAGGTATATCTGATTTAAAACACAGGACAGAAACAAAACAATTCAGATGCAGGAATACTCTGGCCATATCAAACTAGTTCTGAAAACTTCCTGAGGTCAACACTTACAGAATATACAGCTATAACACACAAGAAGAAGAATAAGTACAGTTGTACAGATTACAGAAATATTAAATCAAAATGCAGACAAAAGATGAAAACAAAAACATATTTTCTCAATATCACAGCTGGCAGTAAGTCAAGCTCTCTGCAGCAGAGATATTAAATCAAAATGCAGACTAAAGTTGAGAATAAATACTTATCTTTTCTCAATATCACAGCTGAACGTAGGTCAAGCTGTGTGCAGCAGCCTGAGCAACAGGTATATCTGATTTAAAACACAGGACAGAAATCAAACAATACGGATGCAGGAATACTTTGGCTGGATAAAACTAGTTCTGAAAACATACTGCCACTAAGAAAACATACAAGGTATCCATACAAAGGATTTCACTATAACTGATGTCAACACTAAGAGAATATACAGATAACATACAAGAAGAAGAATAAGTACAGTTGTACAGATTACAGAGATATTAACTCAGAATGCAGACTAAAATTGAGAATAAATACTTATCTTTTCTGAATATCACAGTTGGCAGTAGGTCAAGCTCTCTACAGCAGCCTGAGCAACAGGTATATTTAATGTAAAACACAGCACAGAAACCAAACAATATAGATGCAGGAATACTTTGGCCAGTTAAACTAGTTCTGTAAACTTACTGCCACTAAGGAAGCAGAGAAGGCCTCCAGACAAAGGATTTCACTACATCTGAGGTCAACACTAAGAGAATATGCAGCTATAACACACAAGAAAAAGAATAAGAACAGTTGTACAGATTACAGAGATATTAAATCAAAATGCAGACAAAAAATGAGAATAGACATTTATCTTTTCTCAATATCACAGTTGGCAGTAGGTCAAGCTCTCTACAGCAGCCTGAGCAACAGGTATATCTGATTTAAAACTTAGGACAGAAAGCAATAAATACAGATGCAGGAATACTTTGGCCGGATTAAACTAGTTCTGAAATCTTACTGCCACTAAGAAAACAGAGAAAGCCTCCAGACAAAGGATTTATCTGCAAATTAAGTCAAAACTAATGGAATATACAGCTATAACACACAAGAAAAAGAAGAAGAAGTACAGTTGTACAGATTACAGAGATATTAAATCAAAATGCAGACAAAAAATGAGAATAAACACTTATCATTTCTCAGTATCACAGCTGGCAGTAGGTCAAGCTCTCTGCAGAAGACTGATCAACATGTGTATTTGATTTAAAACACAGTACAGAAACCAAACAATACAGATGCAGAAATACTTTGGCAGGATTAAACTAGTTCTGAAAACTTCCTACCACTAAGAAAACAGACACGGCCTCCAGACAAAGGATTTCACTACCACTGAGGTCAACACTAAGAGAATATAAAACTATAACACACAAGAAAAAGAATAAGTACAGTTGCACATGTTACAGAGATATTATATCAAAATACATACAAAAAATGAGAATAAACTCTTATCTTTCTCAATATCAAAGCTGGCAGTAAGTCAAGCTCTTGGAAGCAGCCTGAGCAACAGGTATATCTGATTTAAAACACAGGACAGAAAGCAAACAATACAGATGCAGGAATACTTTTGCCGGATTAAACTATTTCTGAAAACTTATTGCCATTAAGAAAAAAGACAAGGCCTCTAGACAAAGGATTTCACTACAACATAGGTCAACACTAAGAGAACACACTGCTATGACACACAAGAAGAAGGATATGTACAGTTGTACAGATTACAGAGATATTAAATAAAAATGCAGACAAAAATTAGGATAAAAAAAGTTATATTTTCTCAATATCACAGCTGTCACTAGTTCAAGCTCTCTGCTGTCTGAGCAACAGGTATATCTGATCTAAAACACAAGACAGAAACAAAACAATTCAGATGCAGGAATACTCTGGCCAGATTAAACTAGTTCTGAAAACTTCCTGTCACTAAGAAAACAGACAAGCCACCAGACAAAGGATTTCACTACAACTGAGGTCAACACTAACAGAATATAATGCTATAACACACAAGAAAAAAGAATGAAGAAGAATAAGTACAGTTGTACAGATTACAGAGATAGTAAATTAAAATGCAGACAAAAAATGAGAATAAACACTTATCTTTTGTCAATATCACAACTGGCAGTAGGTCAAGCTCTCTGCAGCTGCCTCAGCAACAGGTATATCTGATTTAAAACACAGGACAGAAACCAAAAAAAACTTATACAGGAATACTTTGGCTGGGATAAACTAGTTCGGAAAACTTACTGCTACTAAGAAAACAGACAAGGCCTCTAGACAAGGGATTTCACTATAACTGAGGTCAACACTGTGGGAATGTACAGCTATAACACTCAAGATGAAGAATAAGTGCAGTGCACAGATTACAGAGATATTAAATCAAAATGTAGACAAAAAATGAGAATAAACACTTATCTTTTCTCAATATCACAGCTGGCAGTAGGTCAAGCTCTCTGCAACAGCCTGAGAAACAGGTACATCTGATTTAAAACACAGGACAGAAACCAAACAATACAGATGCAGGAATACTTTGGCCATATTAAACTAGTTCTGAAAATTTACTGCCACTAAGAAAACAGACAAGGCCTCCACACAAAAGATTTCACTACAACTGAAGTCAACACTAACAGAATATACAGCCATCACACACAAGAAAAAGAACAAGACAAGAATGAGAATAAACACTTATATTTTCTCAATATCACAGCTAGCAGTAGGACAAAATCTCTGCAGCAGCCTGAGAAACAGGTATATCTGCTTTAAAACACATAACATAAACCAAACAATACAGATGCAAGAATTCTTGGCCGTATTAAACTAGTTCCAAAAACTTACTGCCACAAAGAAAACAGAAAAGGTACCCAGAAAAAGGATTTCACTACAACTGAGGTCAACACTAAGAGAATATATAGCTATAACATACAAGAAGAAAAATAAGTACAGTTCTACAGATTACAAAGATATTAAATCAAAATGCATACAAAAAATGAGAATAAACATTTATATTTTCTCAATATCACAGCTGGCAGTAGGTCAAGCTCTCTACAGCAGCTTGAGCAACAGGTATATCTGATTTAAAACTTAGGACAGAAAGCAATAAATACAGATGCAGGAATACTTTGGCCAGATTAAACTAGTTCTGAAAACTTACTGCCACTAAGAAAACAGACAAGGCCTCCAGACAAAGGATTTCAATGCAAATGAAGTCGAAACTAACAGAATATACAGCTATAACACACAAGAACAAGACGAAGTACAGTTGTACAGATTACAGAGATATTAAATCAAAATGCAGACATAAAATGAGAATAAACACTTATCTTTTCTCCATATCACAGCTGGCAGTAGGTCAAGCTCTCTGCAGAAGCCTGAGCAACAGGTATATCTGATTTAAAACAAAGGACAGAAGCCAAACAATACAAATGCAGGAATACTTTGGCAGGATTAAACTAGTTCTGAAAACTTACTGCCACTAAGAAAACAGACAAGGCCTCCAGACAAAGGATTTCACTACAACTGAGGTCAACACTAAGAGAATATAAAACTATAACACACAAGAAAAAGAATAAGTACAGTTGTACATGTTACAGAGATATTATATCAAAATACATACAAAAAATGAGAATAAACTCTTATCTTTCTCAATATCAAAGCTGGCAGTAAGTCAAGCTCTCGGAAGCAGCCTGAGCAACAGGTATATCTGATTTAAAACACAGGACAGAAAGCAAACAATACAGATGCAGGAATACTTTTGCCAGATTAAACTATTTCTGAAAACTTATTGCCATTAAGAAAAAAGACAAGGCCTCTAGACAAAGGATTTCACTACAACATAGGTCAACACTAAGAGAACACACTGCTATGACACACAAGAAGAAGGATATGTACAGTTGTACAGATTGCAGAGATATTAAATCAAAATGCAGACAAAAATTAGGATAAAAAAAGTTATATTTTCTCAATATCACAGCTGTCACTAGTTCAAGCTCTCTGCTGTCTGAGCAACAGGTATATCTGATCTAAAACACAAGACAGAAACAAAACAATTCAGATGCAGGAATACTCTGGCCAGATTAAACTAGTTCTGAAAACTTCCTGCCACTAAGAAAACAGACAAGCCACCAGACAAAGGATTTCACTACAACTGAGGTCAACAATAAGAGAATATACTGCTATAACACACAAGAAGAAGAATAAGTACAGTTGTACAGATTGCAGAGATATTAAATCAAAATGCAGACAAAAATGAGAATAAACACTTATCTTTTCTCAATATCACAGCTGTTAATAGGTCAAACTCTCTGCAGCAGCCTAGGTAACAGTTATATCTGATTTTAAACACAGGACAGAAACAAAACAATTCAGATGCAGGAAATCTCTTGGCGGATTAAACTAGTTCTGAAAACTTCCTGTCACTTAGAAAACAGACAAGCCTCCAGAGAAAGGATTTCACTGCAACTGAGGTCAACACTGACAGAATATACAGCTATAATACACAAGAAGAAATGTAAGTACAGCTGTAGAGATTACAGAGATATTAAATCAAAATGCAGACAAAAATGAGAATAAACACTTATCTTTTCTCAATATCACAGCTGGCAGGAGGTCAAGCTTTCTGTAGCAGCCTGAGCAGCAGGTATATCTGATTTAAAACATAGGACAGAAACCAAACAATACAGATGCAGGAATACCTTGGCCGGATTAAACTAGTTCTGAAAACTTACCCCCACTAAGAAAACAGACAAGGCCTGCAGACAAAGGATTTCACTACATCTGAGGTCAACACTAAGAGAATTTGCAGCTATAACACACAAGAAAAAGAATAAGTACAGTTGTACAGATTACAGAGGTATTAAATCAAAATGCAGACAAAAAATGAGAATAAACACTTATCTTTTCTCAATATCACAGCTGGCAGTAGGTCAAGCTCTCTACAGCAGCCTGAGAAACAGGTATATCTGATATAAAATACAGGACAGAAACCAAAGAATACAGATGCAAGAATACTTTTACCATATTAAACTAGTTCTGAAAACTTACTGCCACTAAGAAAACAGAAAAGGCTTCCAGACAAAGGATTTCACTACAGCTGAGGTCAACACTAAAAGAATATACTGCTATAACACACAAGAAGAAGAAAAAGTACAGTTGTACAGATGACAGATATATTTAATCAAAATGCAGACAAAAATGAGAATAAACAGTTATCTTTTCTCAATATCACAGCTGTCAGTAGGTCAAACTCTCTGCAGCAGCCTGGGCAACAGGTATATCTGATTTAAAACACAGGACAAAAATAAAACAATTCAGATGCAGGAATACTCTGGGCGGATTAAACTAGTTCTGAAAACTTCCTGCCACTTAGAAAACAGACAAGCCTCCAGAGAAAGGATTTAACTACAACTGAGGTCAACACTAACAGAATATACAACTACAATACACAAGAAGAAACATAAGTATATCTGATTTAAAACACAGGACAGAAACCAAACAATACAGATGCAGGAATACTTTGGCCGGATTAAACTAGTTCTGTAAACTTACTGCCACTAAGAAAACAGACAAGGCCTCCAGACAAAGTATTTCACTACAACTGAGGTCAACACTAGCAGAATATATAGCTATAACATACAAGAAGAAAAATTAAGTACAGTTGTACAGATTACAGAGATAGTAAATTAAAATGCAGACAAAAAATGAGAATAAACACTTATCTTTTCCCGATATCACAACTGGCAGTAGGTCAAGCTCTCTGCAGCAGCCTGAGCAACAGGTATATCTGATTTAAAACACAGGACAGAAACCAAACAATACTGATGTAGGAATACTTTGGCCAGGATAAACTAGTTCTGAAAACTTACTGCTGCTAAAAAAACAGACAAGGCTTTTAGACAAATTATTTCACTATAACTGAGGTCAACACTAACAGACTATACAGCTATAGCACACAAGAAGAAGAATAAGTACAGTTGTACAGATTACAGAGATATTAAATTAAAACGCATACAACGAATGAGAATAAACAGTTATCTTTCTCAATATCAAAGCTGGCAGTAAGTCAAGCTCTCTGAAGCAGCCTGAGCAACAGGTATATCTGATTTAAAACACAGGACAGAAAGCAAACAATACAGATGCAGGAATACTTTTGCCAGATTAAACTATTTCTGAAAACTTACTGCCACTAAGAAAACAGACAAGGTCTGCAGACAAAGGATTTCACTAGAACTGAAGTCAAAACTAACAGAATATAAAACTATAACACACAAGAAAAAGAATAAGTACAGTTGTACATATTACAGAGATATTAAATCAAAATGCATACAAAAAATGAGAATAAACACTTATCTTTCTCAATATCAAAGCTGGCAGTAAGTCAAGCTCTCTGAAGCAGCCTGAGCAACAGGTATATCTGATTTAAAACACAGGATAGAAAGCAAACAATACAGATGCATGAATACTTTTGCCGGATTAAACTATTTCTGAAAACGTATTGCCATTAAGAAAAAAGACAAGGCCTCTAGACAAAGGATTTCACTACAACATAGGTCAACACTAAGAGAATATACTGCTATGACACACAAGAAGAAGGATATGTACAGTTATACAGATTACAAAGATATTAAATAAAAATGTAGACAAAAATTAGGATAAAAAGTTATATTTTCTCAATATCACAGCTGTCACTAGGTCAATCTCTCTGCAGCCTGAGCAACAGGTATATCTGATTTAAAACACAAGACAGAAACAAAACAATTCAGATGCAGGAATACTCTGACCAGATTAAACTAGTTCTGAAAACTTCCTGCCACTAAGAAAACAGACAAGCCTCCAGACAAAGGATTTCACTACAGCTGAGGTCAACACTAACAGAATATACAGCTATAACACACAATAAGAAGAATAAGTACAGTTGTACAGATTACATAGATATTAAATCAAAATGCAAAAAGAAATGAGAATAAGCACTTATCTTTTCTCAATATCAGAGCTGTCAGTAGGTCAAACTCTCTGCAGCAGCCTCGGCAACAGGTATATCTGATTTAAAACACAGGACAGAAATAAAACAATTCAGATGCAGGAATACTCTGGCCAGATTAAACTAGTTCTGAAAACTTCCTGCCACTAAGAAAACAGACAAGCCACCAGACAAAGGATTTCACTACAACTGAGGTCAACATTAAGAAAATATACAGCTATAACACACAAGAAGAAGAATAAGTACAGTTGTACAGAATGCAGAGATATTAAATCAAAATGCAGACAAAAATGAGAATAAACACTTATCTTTTATCAATATCACAGCTGTCAATAGGTCAAACTCTCTGCAGCAGCCTGGACAACAGTTATATCTGATTTAAAATACAGGACAGAAACAAAACTATTCAGATGCAGGAATACTCTGGGTGGATTAAACTAGTTCTGGAAACTTCCTGCCACTTAGAAAACAGACAAGCCTCCAGAGAAAGGATTTAACTACAACTGAGGTCAACACTAACAGAATATACAGCTACAATACACAAGAAGAAACATAAGTACAGTTGTACAGATTACAGAGATATTAAATCGAAATGCAGACAAAAAATGAAAATAAACACTTATCTTTACTCAATATCCCAACTGGCAGTAGTCAAGCTTTCTGCAGCAGCCTGAGCAGCAGGTATATCTAATTTAAAACACAGGACAGAAACCAAAGAATACAAAGGCAGGAATACTTTGGCCAGATTAAACTAGTTCTGTAAACTTACTGCCACTAAGAAAACAGACAAGGCCTCCAGACAAAGGATTTCACTACAACTGAGGTCAACACTAGCAGAATATATAGCTATAACATACAAATAGAAAAAATTAAGTACAGTTGTACAGATTACAGAGATAGTAAATTAAAATGCAGACAAAAAATTAGAATAAACACTTATCTTTTCTCAATATCAACACTGGCAGTAGGTCAAGCTCTCTACAGCAGCCTGAGCAACAGGTATATCTGATTTAAAACACAGGACAGAAACCAAACAATACTGATGCAGGAATACTTTGGCCAGGATAAACTAGCTCTGAAAACTTACTGCTACTAAGAAAACAGACAAGGCCTTTAGACAAATTATTTCACTATAACTGAGGTCAACACTGAGGGGATATACAGCTATAACACACAGGAAGAAGAAGTACAGTTGTACAGATTACAGAGATATTAAATCAAACTGCAGACAAAAAATGAGAATAAACACTTATCTTTTCTCAATATCACTGATGGCAGTAGGACAAGCTTTTTGCTTCAACCTGAGCAACAGGCAGATCTGATTAAAAACACAGGACAAAAAAAACAAAAAATACAGATGTAGGAACACTTTGGATGGATTAAACTAGTTCTGAAAAGTTACTGCCACTAAGAAAGCAGACAAGGCCTCCAGACAAAGGATTTCACTATAACTGAGGTCAACACTAACAGACTATACAGCTATAGCACACAAGAAAAAGAAGAAGTAGTACAGTTGGACAGATTACAGAGATATTAAATCAAAATGCAGGCAAAAAATGAGAATAAACACTTATCTTTTCTCAAAGTCACAGCTGGCAGTAGGGCAAGCTCTCTGCAGCAGCCTGAGCAACAGGTATATCTGATTTAAAACATAGGACAGAAAGCAAACAAGACAGATGCAGGAATACCTTGGCCAGATTAAACTAGTTCTGAAAACCAAGGCCTCCAGACAAATTATTTCACTACAACTGAGGTCAACCCTGAGGCAATATACAGCTGTAACACGCAAGAAGAAGAATAAATACAGTTGTACAGATTACAGAGATATTAAATTAAAATGCAGACAAAAAATGAGAATAAACACTTATCTTTTCTCAATATTACAGCTGGCAGTAGTTCAAGCTCTCTGCAGCTGCCTGAGCAACAGGTATATCTGATTTAAAACACAGGACAGAAACCAAAAAATACAGATACAGGAATACGTTGGCCATATTAAACTAGTTCTGAAAACTTACTGCCACTAAGAAAACAGACAAGGCCTGCAGACAAAGGTATTAACTAGAACTGAAGTCAAAACTAACAGAATATAAAACTATAACACACAAGAAAAAGAATAAGTACAGTTGTACATATTACAGAGATATTAAATCAAAATGCATACAAAAAATGAGAATAAACACTTATCTTTCTCAATATCAAAGCTGGCAGTAAGTCAAGCTCTCTGAAGCAGCCTGAGCAACAGGTATATCTGATTTAAAACACAGGACAGAAAGCAAACAATACAGATGCAGGAATACTTTTGCCGGATTAAACTATTTCTGAAAACTTATTGCCATTAAGAAAAAAGACAAGGCCTCTAGACAAAGGATTTCACTACAACATAGGTCAACACTAAGAGAATATACTGCTATGACACACAAGAAGAAGGATATGTACAGTTGTACAGATTACAGAGATATTAAATAAAAATGCAGACAAAAATTAGGATAAAAAGTTATCTTTTCTCAATATCACAGCTGTCACTAGGTCAAGCTCTCTGCAGCCTGAGCAACAGGTATATCTGATTTAAAACACAAGACAGAAACAAAACAATTCAGATGCAGGAATACTCTGGCCAGATTAAACTAGTTCTGAAAACTTCCTGCCACTAAGAAAACAGACAAGCCTCCAGACAAAGGATTTCACTACAGCTGAGGTCAACACTAACAGAATATACAGCTATAACACACAATAAGAAGAATAAGTACAGTTGTACAGATTACAGAGATATTAAATCAAAATGCAGAAAAAAATGAGAATAAACACTTATCTTTTCTCAATATCACAGCTGTCATTAGGTCAAACTCTCTGCAGCAGTCTGGGTAACAGGTACATCTGATTTAAAACACAGGACAGAAATAAAACAATTCAGATGCAGGAATACTCTGGCCAGATTAAACTAGTTCTGAAAACCTCCTGCCACTAAGAAAACAGACAAGCCACCAGACAAAGGATTTCACTACAACTGAGGTTAACACTAAGAGAATATACTGCTATAACACACAAGAAGAAGAATAAGTACAGTTGTACAGAATGCAGAGATATCAAATCAAAATGCAGACAAAAATGAGAATAAACACTTATCTTTTATCAATATCACAGCTGTCAATAGGTCAAACTCTCTGCAGCAGCCTGGGCAAGTTATATCTGATTTAAAATACAGGACAGAAACAAAACTACTCAGATGCAGGAATACTCTGGGCAGATTAAACTAGTTCTGAAAACTTACTGCCACTTAGAAAACAGACAAGCCTCCAGAGAAAGGATTTAACTACAACTGAGGTCAACACTAACAGAATATACAGCTACAATACACAAGAAGAAACATAAGTACAGTTGTACAGATTACATAGATATTAAATCAAAATGCAGACAAAAAATGAAAACAAACACTTATCTTTTCTCAATATCACAACTGGCAGTAGGTCAAGCTTTCTGCAGCAGCCTGAGCAGCAGGTATATCTGATTTAAAACACAGGACAGAAACCAAACAATACAGATGCAGGAATACTTTGGCCGGATTAAACTAGTTCTGTACACTTACTGCCACTAAGAAAACAGACAAGGCCTCCAGACAAAGGATTTCACTACAACTGAGCTCAACACTAGCAGAATATATAGCTATAACACACAAGAAGAAGAATTAAGTACAGTTGTACAGATTACAGAGATAGTAAATTAAAATGCAGACAAAAAATGAGAATAAACACTTATCTTTTCTCAATATCACTGATGGCACAAGGTCAATCTCTCTGCATCAGCCTGAGCAACAGGTATAACTGATTTAAAACACAGGACAGAAACCAAACAATACTGATGCAGGAATACTTTGGCCAGGATAAACTAGTTCTGAAAACTTACTGCTACTAAGAAAACAGACAAGGCCTTTAGACAAATGATTGCACTATAACTGAGGTCAACACTGAGGGGATATACAGCTATATCGCACAAGAAGAAGAATAAGTACAGTTGTACAGATTACAGAGATATTAAATCAAAATGCAGACAGAAAATGAGAATAAACACTTATCTTTCCTCAATATCACTGATGGCACTAGGTCAAGCTCTCTGCATCAGCCTGAGCAACAGGTATATCTGATTTAAAACACAGGACAAAAAAACAAACAATACAGATGCAGGAACACTTTGGATGGATTAAACTACTTCTGAAAACTTACTGCCACTAAGAAAGCCGACAAGGCCTCCAGACAAAGGATTTCACTATAACTGAGGTCAACGCTAACAGACTATACAGCTATAACACACAAGAAGAAGAATAAGTACAGTTGTACAGATTACAGAGATATTAAATCAAAATGCAGGCAAAAAATGAGAATACGTACTTATCTTTTCTCAATATCACAGCTGGCAGTAGGGCAAGCTCTCTGCAGCAGCCTGAGCAACAGGTATATCTGATTTAAAATACAGGACAGAAACCAAACAATACAGATGCAGGAATATTTTGGCCGGATTAAACTAGTTCTGAAAACTTACTGCCACTAAGAAAACACACAAGGCCTCCAGACAAATGATTTCACTACAACTGAGGTCAACACTGAGGCAATATACAGCTATAACACACAAGAAGAAGAATAAGTACAGTTGTACAGATTACAGAGATATTAAATAAAAATGCAGACAAAAAATGAGAATAAACACTTATCTTTTCTCAATATCACAGCTGGCAGTAGGTCAAGTTCTCTGCAGCTGCCTGAACAACAGGTATATCTGTTTTAAAACACAGGACAGAAACCAAAAAATACAGATGCAGGAATACCTTGGCTGTATTAAACTAGTTCTGAAAACTTACTGCCACTAAGAAAACAGACAAGGCCTGCAGACAAAGTATTTCACTAGAACTGAAGTCAAAACTAACAGAATATAAAACTATAACACACAAGAAAAAGAATAAGTACAGTTGTACATATTACAGAGATATTAAATCAAAATGCATACAAAAAATGAGAATAAACACTTATCTTTCTCAATATCAAAGCTTGCAGTAAGTCAAGCTCTTTGAAGCAGCCTGAGCAACAGGTATATCTGATTTAAAACACAGGACAGAAAGCAAACAATACAGATGCAGGAATACTTTTGCCAGATTAAATTAGTTCTGAAAACTTATTGCCATTAAGGAAAAAGACAAGGCCTCTAGACAAAGGATTTCACTACAACATAGGTCAACACTAAAAGAATATACTGCTATGACACACAAGAAGAAGGATATGTACAGTTGTACAGATTACAGAGATATTAAATAAAAATGCAGACAAAAATTAGGATAAAAAGTTATCTTTTCTCAATATCACAGCTGTCACTAGGTCAAGCTCTCTGCAGCCTGAGCAACAGGTATATCTGATTTAAAACACAGGACAGAAACAAAACAATTCAGATGCAGGAATACTCCGGCTGGATTAAACTAGCTTTGAAAACTTACTGCCACTAGGAAAAGAGACAAGGCTTCCAGACAAAGGATTTCACTACAACTGAGGTGAACACTAACTGAATATACAGCTATAACACACAAGAAGAAGAATAAGTACAGTTGTACAGATTACAGAGATATTAAATCAAAATGCAGACAAATGATGAGAATAAAATCATCTTTTCTCAATATCACAGCTGGCAGTAGGTCAAGCTCTCTGCAGCAGCCTGAGCAACAGGTATATTTGATTTAAAACAAAGGACAGAAACCAAACAATACAGATGCAGGAATATTTTGGCCGGATTAAACTAGTTTTGAAAACTTACTGCCACTAAGAAAATAGACAATGCCTGCAGACAAAGGATTTCATAACAACTGAGGTCAACACTAACAGAATATACAGCTATAACACGCAAGAAGAAGAATAAGTACAGTTTTACAGATTACAGAGATATTAAATCAAAATGCAGACAAAAAATGAGAATTAACACTT
>NC_056739.1:1079215100-1079265100 GCF_019279795.1 Protopterus annectens
ATCATTCACGATCAGCTCAGCACATTGCTGCATTGTGCTTTTGAGATTACAAACATAACTAAAAATGCCTTGTGACTGCCTTTAGCTTAAGTAGCTATTTTAGCCTCAAACTTGGCTTTGGTGGATTTTATTAAGCTCTTGAGCTGTTTATTTTTTTTGACAAGGGTTCTAACAATCTGGGATTTACTCTTCTTACTTTTGGTCAAAATTAATTTCCTTTTATTATAAGGCTTGTCGATATTATGGTTCCACCATGTGGGTTTGTTTCTGGAGCTTGCCCTGCATTTGTTCCCATGGGGTACAGATACTTCTCTGCAGCTGTTTACATACTGGTATAGTATGGTGGTGAACATTTCTGTATATTCGTTGGAGTTAACTGGGTTTAATTGGGATTTGAAGCTTGCCATGGTATCACTTAGGAGTAAGGTAGTTTGTCTTAAAGAAATTTCTGAAGGTACCTTGGGTGAAAGTGATCTCTGGTTTCAGGAGACTGCTTTATGGTCAGACCTAATAAGTGATGAAGTTATGCAAGGGATGGTGTAAGATGCTCCCATATTAGTAAGGACAAGATCCAAGATGTTACTCCCCCAAGTAACTACTCTGACTGATTGTTCCAGGGCCTTTGTATTGACAAAGTCCAGGAATCTCTGTGCTTGTGCATTGGTGGTGGTGTTGGTTTCCCAGTCTATAGTTTAGCTCACCTAGGAAAATGGTAGTGGGTTTAATATTAGGTGATTCTAGTTCCTGTAGATAGGCATTGTGGCTTTCTTTTGTCATAGAGGAAGTTCTGTCTCTAGCTAATGTATGGTACGAGGCCTTTCTGATGGTTATTTGGACATGAAGAAGCTCTAGTGCCTCATGCTGCTTTACCAGCCTTGATGGGAGTCTCTTCTGGATGTAGGTTGATGCACATCCACCTTTTTCACATCCTGCGTGGTAGCTGGTCTAAACATGTGGAAGACATTACAGCCCTGCACAGCTGGAGTGCTGTCCACTATTTTAGGCATGTCTCAGGCACCACACAAACATCAATGTCTTCCAGTGTGAGAAGGGCTTGCAGGGAGTGTACAGGCTCCTAGCATTGATCAGTAGCACCTTCATGTTTTCCTTTGCTTGTTTCATTATGTTGGTAGGTTTATCAGGTTGGCATTACCTAAAAAAGGCACTATGGGAGTGGATAATGATTTCACCAATAATCAAAACCCCACAGGGGACAAATGTAGTTCATTCCTGGTGAAGCGGCATGGTCTGTTGATCATATCCTCCCAGGCTGGCAGATATTGGACCCCCTTTAAATGGCACCAAAAAGTAAGCCAATTATTAAAGTTAATTATTTTTTGTTCACATTGCAGCAGCATCATTGAAGAAGGTAGAATGTCATTCAACGCTAGGGTCATACTTGCTTTGAATACACAGTCTAAGATTTCCATCATGTCTCTCTTCATACAGTTCAGAGAAGTACATCTCAAGTTACTGCCACCGGCATGAACTATGACAAAGTACTACTGGTACTTGTTGTTTAAGGACTTGAATGCATGCATGATCTGATGGATCGTGGCACCAGACAAACAACTACCCATCACTGTTTCCCTGCTCACCCTGGTAAGAGGCACATCTGGATGTCTTACAGTGGTGTCACCTATAAAAAGAAAATTTGGGGTGGGGGTCAATTCCTCCCTCAAGGGCTCAGTATCTGCGACTTTGGGACTACTTGTGCTATGTGAGGAAGTAAGCTTGATACGCTGAGTGTGCTGTGTTGTGTTTTGGAGGTCTTTGAAGTTTAGGCAAGTTAATCTTTAGAACCTCAGCATATGATGGATTATGTATATTATGATGGCCTTAGAGAGGTGTGATTGGTAATGTACTGTTGACAATTTTGGTATCTGAGTTCTTTGTCTCAAAAGATATACATGTGCATCTCGCACATACTGCATTATGCTGTGTGAGTAACAGATGATCAACAGACAGCATGAGAAAATCCTTCAGTGTCTCAAGATACCCATCTCAATCAGGCTGGCTAGAGAAGTTGAGGGGAAGTGCTGGTTCATGATACCAACAGGAATGACTCCGGGGTTAGGGGTAAGTATAACTGCTTGGAGTACAGTTTTAGAGCAATGTTTTAGTGGACCTGCTCTGAGTATTTAACTTTTGATACAAAACAGCTAGTCTGGAAACCTTCTTCTGCCACCAGCAAGAACCAGTAAACTAGTTATAGTAAAAAAAAAATCACTAATTTGATACTAAAATCTGAGCAATATTAGAAGAAGTATCAGTGCACTCAATATTATTGCAAGAAGTATCAGTACACTCAATATTAGTGCAAGAATTATCAGTATACTCAATATTAGTGCAAGAAGTATCAGTGCACACAATATTGTTGCAAGAAGTATTACTACAAGAAATATCAGTGCACTCAATATTAGTGCAAGGAGTATCAGTGCACTTAGTGCAAGAATTATCAGTACACTCAATATTAGTGCAAGAAGTATCAGTGCACTCAACATTAGTGCAAGAAATATCAGTACACCCAATATTAAGCAATTTTATCAAAGGTCTTTTAGTGTAATGTATAATTTAAGTGGAGAGACTTTGCAAAATAATACATATTTACCATTATTGTCAACAGCCAGTACAAAAGGAGAATGAGGGAGTTACATTGTCAAATTATTGTAAGTGGCTGACGACAACAGCTACACTGGGTTTAAGAACAGAGCTAAAACAGGGTAGGTATCAAGGAAAAGCTGACTTGCCAGGAAATGTCCGAATACAATGACAAGTCCTGAACTAGCCTGACATACACTGTATGCAACAATGAAACCAGGGCTTAATAACAACAGTTGAATCACTTAAACAGCAAAAATGCGGTGTAACTATGTACTGGAATCGCTAATTTAGCCTTAAGGACTTTAGCTAAAGCAGATACAGACTGTTAAAATGAATTTATTCTTTTGTTAAAATGAATAAATGTATTTTTGAAATGTATGTAGAATATGTTTTATAACTGTGGACTAGAGGACTATGATAGGAGAGTGAACTGAGGGAGTGGTTACTGACTTGAAACTGTAGTTTTATTGGCCATTTTGGGTCAATTCCAAACTCCTTCATCTTCCTCTCTTAAAACCTGGTTGCCTCGTGGTTTTGGCGTCTTTTCAGGCTTGTTGGCTGTTGGTGAAGCACCCAACAAGAGCAGAAAACGCTGAGAGAAGAAAGGAGCCACTTTTGAGATTTTAGGTATTTTTCCTCTGTTTATTTGCTAAGTTTTTCTGCATAGCTGCCTATTTTGAGCATTTTCTGGCTGTTAAACTTGATTTCTGCATTAGTAACTGTATTTAGAGCACAGCCTGGAGCTGTTTACTGAATTTCCTGTTTGCACTTATTTTTAAAATTGTTTTTTTCTCAAAACTTGCATTTTATCTGTCTTTGGCCTAGCACTCTTGTGTGGGGTCATTTACTGCACTGTTATAACTTGTTGATACTTGTGAACCTCTGCTATCTCTGAAAAAAACAGAAAAACAAAAAAAAAAATCTTGCTTTTTTCCCACTTTTCTGAGATTTAAAAAAGTTCAGTTACAGGCTTGCTGTTCTTGAACTGTTTGTAAGTTTCTTGGAGGCCATTTTTTGCTTGGGCTAAAGGGAAGTCTCTCTGTTGATCAGTGACAGTGAAAAACATTGGGCAGCCTGCCTGCCCCTGTGGGAGTGGTTACTGACTTGAAACTGTAGTTTTATTGGCCATTTTGGGTCAATTCCAAACTCCTTCATCTTCCTCTCCTAAAACCCTCTTTTGCGCGGTTTTGCGCATTTTTGTGCATAGCACAACAGCGGGCAGCGCCACATAATTGGGTTTAAACTATTCCTGGCTCCACAAGGTCTGCTCTTCACTTTTTCCCTTAGAACTGCTCTATCTCTCAATTTAAACACCATATTCTCATTCTAAGGCCCTTCACTGGTCCAATTAAGTAATCCTACAAATTAGCACTATTAAACCATAAGCACTACTTACTCTTATACTCTCTACAATTACCCTGTCCTCTATTGGTCCGTCTTAAATTCAGTTTCCCTATATTACTCTAGCATGTCCAAAGGTCAGGCAATAGTTTCCTCTCCAGTCCAGCTGGTGAATCTGGGAATTTTGAGGCAATGTTACAACTGTCTCATGTACACGGACAACCCTCTCCTCCTCCAAACAGGTTCAAATATATGTGAGAGATGCAACTATTTAGCCAAACTGGAGGCTGAGCTCTCTCATCTCAAAACTGGTGTAACCAGTCAGGAGGAGAAGGTAACCTCACACAACACAATTCCAGTATCACATAGTCCCACCACATCAGCGAACCAAACACATAAATACACAAAAACATACTCGGAGGCTCTAAATAAAAATCTACCTAAGCAACAGAGACCTCTAAAGCAGACATCCAAGCAAACGCTACCTCTAAACAAAACACGCAGAACACATAGCCCACAAAGTCAGTGTGCCAAGCAGCCACAGCCCTTAAGGCTGAATAACACACCTGATACTCTTGTAATAGGTGACTCTATTTTCAGACACACTGATGTCCCGCTCACCAGGCTGAATAAAGAGAAGGTCATGGTGAGCTGCCTGTCAGGTGCTAGGATCCGCCACATAACGCAAGCACTCAGGTCACTCCAAAGCAAATACAAATATGACTCAGTCATTGTACATGCTGGTGTGAATGACCTGAGACGTACCTCCCTGGACTACATGAAAAGAGACATAGAGAAGCTCTCTGATCATGTAGCCCAGGCTGGTATGACTCTGACCTTGAGCAGCATCTTACCCTCACCTAGAATGATGCCACAGTACAAAGACAAAATGATCGATTTTAACAATTGGCTAAAATTTTGGTGTCATTCAAAGGGGATCAAGTGTCTGTTAGCCTGGGATGACATGCTTGACAAGCCACGTTGCTTCACTAGGGATGGCTTGCACCTGCCACCACTGGGCTTTCGGATATTGGCAAAGGCTCTTGCCACCCCCATAGTGCCTTTTTTAGGCAAGGCTCAAAAGTCAAACCCACCTCCATAGACAGTACAAGGAACAAGAAACTAAGGGTAATGCTGCTTAACGCCAGACGTCTTAACCTCAAGATGCATGCACTCAAAGCTCTCCTCAGTATGGAGAACATTGATATCTGTGCAGTGACAGAAACCTGGTTCAAGGCTCCAGAAAGCACCCCAGCACTACCAGGTTATACCTCATATCATGCTTTTCGGCCCCAAAACCCGGACCGAACCACAAAAGGAGGGGGAGTTTCCATATTTATCAAGGATATCCACACCTCCAGGTTAGTGGCATTGTACGAAGTATCGGAGACCATCCATGTGCAACTAACAGTGGGCAAGACTGCTTTTCAGTTTATAGCATCCTACAGACCACCCTCTAAAAGTCAGGAATCCCACTCGGCTTTCCTGAAAACATTGGAGAACATGAAGATCTCTCTGAACACCATTATATTGGGTGACTTCAACTACCCAAACATTGACTGGGAGCACTACTCAGGCCCCAGCACCTTAGCCCAAAGGTTCCTGGAAATTATAAACTCAAATGCTATGGAACAACTAGTCACCACTCCCACAAGAGGGGACAACATACTAGACCTGATCATTACCAACATGGGGACTCTATGCTCCACACCAGAAGTATATCCCTCATTGGTAAGATCAGACCATAAATTAATTTCACTGGATGTCCACACCCCCAGCCCAGAAAACCACAGTGAAAAACTTCTCAAAAGTGAACTTTTCACTTCTCAAAACCGAAGTGGAATCCTTCAAGGCCCCAGGGCCAGTGGAAACTACGGCCCAAACTGCAGAATCCTATATAAACGCATTCTACGGACATCTCCAGAAATGCATGGATCATGCTATCCCAAACAAAACCAAGACCCAATCATCCAAAGGCAGGCGTCCAGTCTGGTGGACCCCTGCCATAAATAAACTGTACAACAGAAGGAGGAATCTACTACATGATAGAGCAAAATCCTTAATAGGGAAGGCATCTCTGATCAGTACTAGCAAAAAATTACGATCCCTCATAAAATCCTCCAAGGCCAGCTTCGAGAGAAAAATTGCACAGGACACCAAAGACAATCATAAGGCTTTTTTTCAGTTATGTTAGGAACCTGGGATGCAACTCCCAGACTTGTTCTGAGTTGATTCTAAACGACAAAAAATACACTGAACCCACAGACATTGACAATATCCTGGCAGACAGGTTCAGTGCAAACTTCTCCACCCCCTCCCCCCCAAAAGAGCAAGTATCTATCCCAGCAGAGGGCTGTCTCCCAAACATCTCTGATGCTCAGGTGAAGGCTGCCCTCTCGAAAGCAAAAAACACTGCTTCCATGGGACCAGATGGCATCCCAGGTTTTGTCCTACATGAACTCCAAGAGGAACTAATCCCTCAAATAAAACAGCTATGCAATCTCAGCCTCACTACAGGATATGTGCCCACAGAATGGTGTACAGCAACAGTGGTCCCACTCCACAAAGGTAGAGCCTCTACAGACCCTGGAAACTATCGCCCCATAAACCTGACTAGCTTAGTTTGCAAGGCTATGGAGAGGATCATCATGGAGCTCATAAACAAAGACATTGGGGACCTACAGACACTAGATCCTACCCAGTTTGGCTTTGTCAAGGGCAGATCCTGCCCTTTGAACCTGGTTGACTTCTTTGAAACAGTCACCAAAGCCATAGATGAAGGGAAGGAAGTCCACACAGCCTATCTGGGCCTTGCAAAGGCATTTGACACAATACCCCACTTGGGCATCATAGATAAGCTATCCAGCTTAAATATAAACCCCTCTGTCACAAGATGGGTCGCAAACTGGCTCAAAGACAGAACCCACAGAGTGAGAGTTGCTGGAGCCATGTCAGACTCGAAACTGGTCACAAGTGGTGTCCCACAGGGTTCTGTCCTGGGACCACTCTTGTTCGGTATATACTTTTCCGAGGTACAGGCAAACATGGGAGGACTATGGCTCACCAAGTTCGCAGACGACTGCAAACTGGGAGCCATAATTGGCTCTCCAGCTGACACAAACATCCTTCAAAAAGGTCTCACAGAGACAGATAACTGGTGCCAGCGCCATGGTTTAAAGCTAAATGCCAAAAAAATGTATAGTCATACCCTTTGGCAAAAACAATGTGCCCATAAATTACCACATAGGTGGAAACCCATTAAGTACAGAGAAAGTTATTAGGGACCTGGGGACCCAAGTTGATAGCAATCTCTCCTTTGAAAACCACATTGCCAAAGTGGTTAGAAAGACCTTTTACATAGCCCACCTCATCACGAAGGGTTTCACATCTAGATCAAGAGAGGTAATCATGCCTCTTTATTCATCCCTCATCAGGCCCATCATAGAATACAATGCCCCTTTTGGGATGTACCTTACCTGACACCTGCAGCAACTAGAAAGACCCCAAAAGTATCTCACCAAGAGGATCAAGGTTCTCAAACAGGTGCCATATGCTGCTCGGTTAAAAAAACTCCAGCTCTACTCAGTTGCATATTTCCTACTTCGAGGCGATCTATGCCTGACATACAAAGCTACGTCAAATCCAGAATTAATGGACATGCTCCACCTCAGTAAATCTAAATCCCTTAGAGCCACACGCTCGAGGGACTTGAACCTCAGCACAGAAATAAATAGAACTTGCTGGAGGGACAGGTTCATAACCCAGAGGCTCCCTTCGCTCTGGAATAGAATTCCAGTTCATGTGAGGCAGAGCACCTCACTGAATCTCTTCAAGAAGAATCTCGATAGGTGGATGGGGGATTGTAGGTTTGTCCCAGGGATTACTCCTGTGTCACTATTAGACAGAGGCACAGTAAACTAAACATTAAAAAGGGCACAGTATACTCA
Source organism: Protopterus annectens (assembly GCF_019279795.1). Classification (NCBI taxonomy): domain Eukaryota; kingdom Metazoa; phylum Chordata; order Ceratodontiformes; family Protopteridae; genus Protopterus; species Protopterus annectens. Next base: position 1,079,222,993 of record NC_056739.1, read on the forward strand.
AATCAAGGGGTGTCGTAAGCCATACAGAATCGGGCTAGGCTTATAATTGCCCCAAGGCAGATAGCCTAGTATGAACCTATGAACCTATGAACCTATAAGAAAAAAGAGGACATGCTTAGATTGTGTGACCTGAATGCTTATAGGCAAATTTAACTTGATTTTTTAAATGAGATTTCAGGATACCTCGTAATGTGTTATATGATAAGGGCTCTTTAGTTTGGGTGGCAAGCAAATGAAGGCTAAAGGTCCCCTGGGATGCTATATCTGAAGCCTTTTTGAAGTAAGCCAGGAATGATAGAATTCCTTCTCTTTTTCATTTTTTTAAATATTTTATTCAGTTTAACTTGCTTCTCTGTAAATTTTCGCTATTTTTAATTATAATGGATAGGCTGAGCTGCTCAGGCTGTAGTATACCTAACAAAATGTGGTGGAAAATGCTCCAGAGATGCTTGCTTCTTTTTGATTGAGCTTTACTTCAGTAGTGATCATTTTTGTCATAAACTGGACTTCTTCAGATCACTCTCAGAATAACCTTTTGCTCTGGTATATAAAGGTAGGCAGACTGAAGTATGAAGCCTTAGGCATGATGGGGATTGTAGGAGGATGAAGACTATTGCTAGATGTCAGACAATCAGGAACTATCGCTTGGCTTTTGAATATTTATGTGACTGAGAACAGGCAGTGTCAAATGAACTTATTTGTCCCCCATGCTGTGCTAAGTGTCCAGTCAGGGAGCCAACCTTTTAGTCAATGAATGAGAAGAAAAGATTAACCTAGTTTGCATTTCACCTTTCATTTGAGTACTTCAGACTTGAGCCATCCATTATTCCCTTAAGGGCTGATAGTAAACTTGCCACATGTTTGCGTTATCAAAGTATAATTTAAATACAGCATGGATAATCCTTCTTTTGAGACTTATTCAGCCATAATTGCTGTGATTATGGTTGATGTTGTGTAATACATCAATTATATATTGCTTTACAAATGGGTTAGGAAGACCATTTATATGGGACTGAAAAATCATGGCAAAGTTCAACAGTCATTCCAAAACTACTTTATTCATTCAGTACACCAAGAGACAAATATGAAAACATAAATGTAAATAGAAAAACAGAACAAAGTTAGTACAAAATGCTTTTTAAAAGACTAACAATGAACATTAAAATCATAAATTTGAAAGGATGCAGTCAGGAGAACAATCTATTCAGATAAAATACAAATAAATAAATAAAACCTGTTGTATGAAAAATCTGGAAACTGTGTTATTGCAAAAATGTTCCAGATTCAGTCAGTAGGCAACAATTGCAGAAAGGTATTGTTTGGTTTCATCCTTTAAATTCCTGCAGTTCTGGACATAATGATCTTACCCTTTTCATAGGGCTTCATCAGATTACAGCTCCCACCATAGAAACTCATGTAGTGGATATCAATAAGATAACATTAGGAAAAGTTAAGAATTAGAATTTTTTTTTGTTAAACATGTTGAGGTGCCGACAAACGCTTTTTTGTAGAATTCCTGGTACCAGTCTTTTGTGTTTGAAGATGCTTTTAATGGAACATGACCCATTTAAACCTAGGTCTGTGTATGCATGCAGTAAATCTGTCATTGCAGCTCCCTTTTCTCCAGGATTGCATTAATGTTTACATTATGTTGGGGTTCTCAATCTCCGTGATGAAATGAAATCATAAGTTTAAGTGATCAGTTCCTTCTAGGGCATGTCTGACCAGTGGATTTTTAAAATCATTCCATTTGATGTGTGATACATGCTATGTAATCCTTCTCTTGAGCCTTTTCTTAGTTTTACCTATATAGAAGAGGTTGTAAGCTTAACATTGGGCTGTGTATATAACTAGTTCACTGTTGCAATTACTTTTGATCATACTGTCGTACTGAAATGTTTTTTTGTTGATGTTTTGGCATAAAAAGTAGTTCACCCACTCATCTTGCTGAAGAATGAGCAGTTAGAGATCCACATTTGAAAGTTTCATAGTTCCTGTTGTTGGGTTTGATGTTTTTATTTTTTAAGTAGCATCCTGATGTTTTGCCTAGATAAACCCTGGTTTAGGTTCTAGGATTGTGCATAATGAATGGTTCTCTGTGACAATATTCCAGTTATTGCTCATGATGTTTTTGATCTCCAATGTGTCCTTGTATTAAGTGAGTACTGTGCCCCTTTTCAAGTTGTCCATTTTCAGGCCTTTGTGGAGCTCTAACAAATCAGTAAGTTCACTGTTGGGGGTTTCTTATATGTTTTTATTATCCTTCAGTCTATTGCCTCAAATGTAATTTAGGGTTGTTGTCTTGTCTTTTGTTGGTAACCCCTTTCTTTAAGCTCCTTTTGAAGGTCATGGAGATTCATTAAGAATGTTTCCATTTGTTTTACAACTTGGTGATATACATTCCTTGGGATGTTATTTCATTCTTTTTGTTTGACGTGGATGCCTGTTTGTGGCATGCAGCAACAGGTTTACCCTGGTGGGTTTTCTTTAGAGATTGCTGGTCAGTTTTCCCATAGAGATGGATGTGTAGATTGTGAGAGCCAAAAAATTCATTTTCTCTTTGCTGAAGTGTGTTGTGAATTTCAAAAAATTGGTGAAGTTGTTGACATAGTTGAAGAATCTTTGGATGTATCTTCCCAGGTAAGGAAAATAACATTTATAAATCTGTTATAGCTCTTAATTTTTTCCAAAAAAAAAATCAGATTGATGGATCACCTCTTTTTCCAATTTTGCAAGGGTAGTGTTAGCTAAAGCTGGGCCATGACTGTCCCTATTGCTATGCCTTAGTTCAGCCTGTAATATTTACTATTACTATTTCTCTGATGACACAAGTCTCCTCAGATAACACGGGGGTATGTATGTTTAGTGGCTCTTTTACTGCTCAGCTACAGTAGTCATGTGGTAGCACTGTATATAGGGCTTTGATATCAATGGTCATGAGGATCACATGCTTGGAGACTTCTAGGTCCTTAATCATTTTCAGAAACTCCAAGCTGTCTAGCATGAATGATGGTGCCCTTTTTGTTAGGGGTTTGATGTGATATTCCAACTATATGGCTATATACTTTCATCCAGAGAGAGCCCCCCCACCTAGTGGTTATTGATCCATCTCCTGCAACCACTGATCTGTATGGGGGTTATCAGTTTTTATGTGGTTTTGCAATATAGAAGAACCTGTGTATCTTGGGAAATGGAGCTGAGAGAACACCCTGTAAAGCCCGACTCATCCTCATGCAATTCCGTCAGTATGTATTAGGTATTGTCATAGGCATCCATGCTTGTTTGCCTTTCCACATTCTGCTAGTAGTCTTTATTTGATATTCTGCTTGTTTCTTTCACTGCAAATATCAGTGCCTGATATGAATAGGCCTCCTCCTTTGCTTGCCTCCATGATTTGTTTCCTTTTGTCCAAGTGGAGTGTTTTGGCATGGCTTTTATTTATCAGGGTACAGATGTCATTTTTCCCCTTAGTTTCATATGCCTAGATGGTAGGGTAAAGCTGTGGGTAGAAGTTGCTGGGTTTCTTCCATTTTTGTATGTTATTGAAGGAGCATTGGCTGGAGGTTCCCATTAGATTAGCAGCTTCTTTGTCCTCATAATTATACGAGTTGCTTTATTTCCCCCTAATTGAAGAATACCTTTAGATTTACTTTCCTGCAGAAAAGTTTTGGTTCAGTTATGGTATTTCTCAATGTTATGTAATAGTGCAGGATGAATCACCAAGGCTTTTTCCTTCCTTCATCATGAGTGGCTTTCTACATTTGTTTCACATCTTGATCTGGTGATGGAGTGGGGGATAACATCCTTGTTTGAAGGTGGTTGTATTAGGTTTGTCATTTCTCTGTCCATTTTCATGTTTGTTTGAAGAAGGTGAGGGTTCTTCTGTATTACTTTTATGGCCCACTTTGGGCTGATGGTGTTTTTTCCTTCTGAAAATATATTTGGAATTTCTTCTGACGAGTCCATATGTCTGGCACCTGTAGAAAATAGGCCTACTGAAAATCTTGTTCAACTTTTGTGAACTTTGATATTCTGGGTTGGGCTGGGGTCCTGTTTACATCTCCTGTCCATGTGCAGAAATATGGTATTTCTCAATGTTTTGTAATAGTGCAGGATGAATCACCAAGGCTTTTTCCTTCCTTCATCATGAGTGGCTTTCTACATTTGTTTCACATCTTGATCTGGTGATGGAGTGGTGGTTGTATTAGGTTTGTCATTTTTCTGTCCATTTTCATGTTTGTTTGAAGAAGGTGAGGGTTCTTCTGTATTACTTTTATGGCCCACTTCGGGCTGATGGTGTTTTTTCCTTCTGAAAATATATTTGGAATTTCTTCTGATGAGTCCATATGTCTGGCACCTGTAGAAAATAGGCCTACTGAAAATCTTGTTCAACTTTTGTGAACTTTGATATTCTGGGTTGGGCTGGGGTCCTGTTTACATCTCCTGTCCATGTTCAGAAATAATCATCCTTACATATTTTCTAAATGGTTACTGTTCTGTTTCTGCTTCAGTTGTATTTATGCTGGGTCATCACTGCTGTTCTTTTTTCATCTGTGATATCAGTGCGCCATCTTCCTTCTAATTTCCACAGTTTTGGGTCTTTATAGTATTAATCTGGCACTCATAATCATTGATGTTTCTATTTTTTCTTTTTTTTTCCCTTTTTGGTGGTTTGCTTATGTTTAGACACACAGTCAGGTAATCCTTCAAGTACTTACTCTGTCTTTGTTCCAGTTTTACAAAGCGGCTTTGTAATGCTTCCACCTGTCTTTTATTGTGTTTTAGTATGATCTCTAGCAGTTTAAGTACAGCTTGTTCCATTGTGAGTTCCTATTCAGATAGAAGGTCATGTCCAGTATTTTCTTCACATGGGGGGTTGTTAGCATGCAGCCCATAGGCAGTGATGAACTAAGTGCACCTTGGGCTTGGGTGGTTTTCAAATCCTAGGCCTCAACACACATTTTTTTAGGACCATGCATAAATACACACCTTATTTTATGTTCACCTTTCCCACTGTTTTAAATACATTCTAATCTTCCAGATTGTTTTAAATTACTTATTGTTTAATAAAGCAAAATTTGTTTGTCTGTGTTTTAAATGTTGTACAGTGTTGAGCATTTTCCTGCAAGAAGTACAATAAAATTTACCAATACTAATATAATACACATTATAGGTTCGTAGGTAGGTACTAGGCTATTGGCCCTAGGGCCTATATAAGCCTAGCCAAAAAGGTACCCTGGCTTTCACCACCCAAGAAAATTATTTTCCTGTACCCCTGTCGAGCAGAGCCACAGAAGTGATCCCTGGGGTGAATTTCCTATTTCCCATCCAATCATCAAGATTTTTCTTGAAGAATGTTAATGAGGAGCTCTATTTGACATAGATAGGTAGTTTGTTCCAGAGTATGGGAAGTCCCTGGGACAGGAATCTATCCCTCCAGCATGTTCTGTTTATTGTGGTGACAAGGTTTAGGTCCCTAGAGCGTGTAGCTCAGAGGGACTGGGAATTCTTTAATTGGTGCATGTCCAACAGCTCTGGGTTTGACATAGCTTTGTGTGTTAGGCAGAGATCATCTCTGAGTAGGTGATATGCAATGGAGTAAAGCTGGAGTTTTTTTAGACGGTCTGCGTAGGGCATCTGTTTGAGGCCGGTAATCCTCTTTGTGAGGCATTTCTGCAGCCTTTCCAGTTGTTGTAGATGTCTTGTGAGGTACATACCAAAAGGGGCATTGTACTCTATAATGGGTCTAATGAGTGATGAGTAGAGGGGAACAATTACCTCTTTTTTCCTGGATGAGAAACCTTTTGTTATGAGGTGTGCCATGCAGAAGGATTTCCTGACTACTGTGGTGATGTGATTATCAAAGGAGAGACTACTGTCCACCTGTGTCCCAAGGCCTCTTATCACACTTTCAGTGTTAAGTAGACTACCGCCTATGTGGTAGTTCACGGGTACAGAGTTTTTACCAAAAGGGATGACAGTGCACTTTTTGGCATTGAGCTTGTGGCGATGGCTTTGACACCAGGCATCTGTCTCAGTGAGGCCCTTTTGTAGGATGTCCACATCATTAGGAGTTTTGATTATGGCTCCTAGTTTGCAGTCATCTGCAAACTTCATTAGTCAAAGACCTTCTGTGTTAGCCTGTACTTCAGAGAAGTAGATACCAAACAGGAGCGGACCCGGGACTGAACCCTGTGGTACTCCACTTGTCACTGGTCTGAAGTCGGATTTGGAGTCTGCTACTTTCACAGTGTGGGTTCTGTCAGTGAGCCAGTTGGCAACCCATCTTGTGACATAGGGATTTATACCTAGTTTAGTGAGTTTATCTATAATTCCAGACTGGGAGATGGTGTCAAAAGCCTTGGCGAGATCTAGATAGGCTGTGTGAACCACCTTACCCTTATCTACACCTTTGGTGACTGCTTCAAAGAAGTCTATCAGGTTTAGGAGCATGATCTGCCTTTTACAAACCCGAACTGGGTGGGGTCCAGAGTTTGGAGATTACCAATGTCTTTGTTTATAAGTTCCATGATAATATGTTCCATGGCTTTGCAGACCAGGCTCATCAGGCTAATGGGGCAGTAGTTCCCAGGGTCCGTGGTGGATCCCCCTTTGTGGAGTGGTATAACCGTCACTGTGCACCATTCAGTGGGCACAAAGCCTGAGGTGAGGCTATGATTGAACATGGTACTTAGGTGGGGTGCCAGTTCATTCTGTAGTTTGTGGTAGAATGCAGCCTGGGATGTTGGCAGATCCCATGGATGCTGTGTTCTTGGCTTTGAAGAGTGTGGCTTTTACCTGTGCAGCCGTGATTACAGGAACTTTGCATTCTTCTAGTATAGAGATGGGCCTTTTAAGGGGTGAGAGGGGGGTAAAGTTAGCACTGAATCTATCTGCCAGGATGTTGGCAATATCAGTTGGTTCTGTATATTTATTGTCATTGTGCTGTAAATCTGAGCAGATCTGAGTGTTGCCATTGAGATTCTTGTCATAGCTATGGAATGCTTTGTGGTTGTCTTTAGAAACAGTGGCGATTTTGTTTTTGTAACTAGCTTTGGAGGATTTTATGAGGGATCTCTGCTTCTTACTGAGGCTGACCAGGGAGTTCTGCCAATCATGGGATTTTACTATTTTTTGCAGCAGTTTTTTTCTTGTTGTAGAGTTTGTTTATGGCATGGGGACCACCAGATTGGCTTCCTTTTTTTGGAGGATAGCATCCTGGTTCTGTTAGGGATCCCATGATCCATGCACTTGTGTATGTGCTTATAAAGTGCATTTGTGTAGGATTCAGCAGTCGTACCTCTGCTGTCTGTCTGCATGGGTGTCGTGAAGCTTGCCACTTCTGTCTTAAGAAGCGTGAAGTTAGCTTTGGAGAAATTGTTTGTGATGTTTTCCCAGGGTGGGGGTGAGATGTGGTTGTCTAGAGTGATTAGCTTGTGGTCGGATCTGACCAATGAGAAGTTGACCTCTGGTGTGGAACACTGTTCGCCCATGTTGGTAATCACCAGGTCTAGGATATTGCTGCCCCTGGTGGGGGTGTGGATAAGCTAATCCAAAGCACTGGAATTTATGAATTCCAGAAAACGTTGAGCAAAAGAGTTGGTACATGAGTAGTTTTCCCAGTTAATGGTGGGGTAGTTGAAATCACCCATTATTAGGGTGTTAGGTTGTACCCTAATATTTTCCACTGTATCAAGAAATGAGGAGTGGGGAACCTGGGGCATGGTGGGGGATCTGTAGCAAGCTACAGTTTGGATTGCGATCTTGCCCAGAGTTTGTTGCACTTGGATAATCTCAGATGCATTATGCTGAGCAACTAGCCCTGAGGTGTGGATATCCTTAATGAATATGGGCACACCTCCACCTTTAGTGTTTCGGTCCAGGTTAGGTGGCCGAAAGGTGTGGTATGAATTATAGCCTGGTAATGCAGGGGTGCTCTCTGGAGCCTTGAACCAGGTCTCTGCCACTGCACAGATGTTGATGTTCTCCATTTTAAGGAGTGCCTCGAGTGAGTGCATTTGGAGGTTTAGACTTCTAGCATTGAGTAGCATTACCCTCAGATTTTGCCTGCTTATACCTGTTACGGTGGTGAATTTGTCATTTGAACTTTGCCTAAAAAAGTCACTATAGGGGTGGCAAGAGCCTTAGCCAGTATCCAAAATTCCAAGGGTGACAGGTGCAGGCCATCTCTGGCAAAGCATCGTAGTCTGTCAGTCATGTCATCCCAGGCAGACAGATACTGGATCCCCTTAGAATGACACCAGAAACTTAGCCAATTGTTGAAGTCAATCATTTTGTCCTTGTACTGTGGTATCATTCTGGGTGATAGCAGGATGCTACTCAGGGCTAGGTTCATACCTGATTGGGCTACAAGATCAGAGAGCTCCTCCATGTCTCTTTTCATGTAGTCCAGGGAGGTACGTCTCAGGTCATTCACACCAATATGGACAATGGCAGAGTCATATTTGTACTTATTGTGGAGTGACCAGAGTGTGTGCATTATGTGGTGGATCCTGGCACCTGACAGGTAGCTGACAGTAACTTTCTCCTTGTTTAGCCTGGTGAGTGGAACATCAGTGTGCCTGATTATAGAGTCACCTATGTCTAGAGTGTTGGGTATGTTGCTATGCCTTATGGGCTGTGGTTGGGTGGTACACTGAGTTTGTGGGCTATGTGTCATTTGGGTTGTGTTGGGGGGTGGAGGTTGCTTGCATTTCTGCTTTGGAGATCTCTGTTGCTTGGGCAGATTTTTATTGAGAGCCTCTGTGAATGTAGGTGTGTGCTTTGATTTTCTATGTGTGTGTTTTGGTGGTGTAGGTTTTGAGGGGCTATGTGATGAGTGTGGTTTGGTGCAAGTGTTACCCTCTCCTCCTGACTGTCTAGTCCAGTCTTGGGTGAAGAAAGTTTTACTTCCAGTTTGGCTATATAAGTGCATCTCTCATAGGTTGTAGTGTTGGGTGGTAGGAGGAGAGGGTTGTCTGTGTACATGAGGCAATTGCTGCATTGCCCCAAGATGCCCAGATTCATCAGGTAGACAGGAGAAAACACCAGGCACTGACCCAAAGACATGCCTGGATAGGTGCTTATTTATTAAGTACTAAAAACTGTTTACCTCTAGACAAGTGAGGAAAGTTGAGTGCTGTAGTAAGTTGTAGCTTATTTAGTGCTTACAATGTGTTCTGAATAAGTGTTGTGCTCAAAGAAACAGAGTTGAGTGCTAAAACTAAAAAACTGGCTAGTTCTTAAGGGGAAATTTGAAGAGCAGACATTATGGCACCGGTAATTTTTTAACCCTAGCTAAGTGGTGATGCATAAAGTGTATTTTTATTTATTTACTTTTTTTAATATAACAGTAGCAAACGAGTAAACTGATTTAAACAAATTAACCAATTAACCAATAAAAAGCTAAAAACTGAGCCCGTTCCAGCAATCTTCGATCAGACAAGTTCTAACTGCACACTCCTGCCACTAAGGTGCAGGGGAACCTTCACCAGAAAAAGATGGCCTGGATTAGTGCTCAAGTTACACAAACAAAGCTAGATTCAGCCCATCTGAATCTAGTCTTGTGCTACAGCAAACAAGGCATACCAATTTCAGAAAGAAACAGTTCAAATAAGCAGACACAATAAGCCTTTAACCAGAAACTCCCAGCTCAGAAGGGCAGAATCTACCCTCTACTCCCACAAAAGTGGAGACCACACCTCCTTACTGTAAAATAACTGGCCCTAAGCCCAAGTGCTTAAACCAGAACTAATACACTATTAGAATAATAGACACTAAGCCTTCAGTCAGCAACTCCCAACTTAGAAGGATGTAAGATACCTGTTCTGCCACAAACATTCTTAATGTAAAACAACTGGTCTGAAGCCCAGGTGTTTAAACCAAAGGCTTAGAATACCAGTTACAATTTAATCAGGCTACTAATAAGCAGTAATAAATGCAGCAGAATAAATGCAATTAAGTACTTTTAAGAACAGGCAGCAAAAGCAAAATAAAGTAATAAGGAGGAAACATATATACAGTAAAAGCAGATGAATACAGTGCATTTTATAACAATAGGTACAATAAGCCTTTAACCAGAAACTCCCAGTTCAGAAGGGCAGAATCTACCCTCTCCTCCCACAAGAGTGCAGACCACAAACCTTCTTAATGTAAAATAACTGGCCTGAAGCCCAAGTGCTTAAACCAGAACTAATACACTTTTAGAATAACAGACCAATCAGCAATTCCCAACTCAGAATGATGTAAGCTACCTGTCCTGCCACAACAGTGCAGACCACAAACCTTTTTAATGTAAAACAAATAGTCTGAAGCCCAAGTGCTTAAACCAACAGGCTTAGAATAACAGTTACAGTTTAATCAGGCTACTACCAAGCAGTAATAAATGCAGCAGAATAAATACAACTGAGTAATTTTAAGAAGAGGCAAAAGCAAAAGAAGGTAATAAAATAGGAAGAAACACAATTACAATAAAAGTAGATGAATAAAGTGCAATTGTTTTAGAACATTTTAACCATAAAAGACTACTCAGCTGCTGTATTCCACTGTCTGTATTGAGCAGTTATAGCCGCTTTGTCCTTGTACACCTTACATATCTGATACAAAAATGGCAGCACTGTTTTCTAATGTTAATTCTGCTGTAAAGCCAAACTAACAGCTGTTTAACACACTCAGGTCAAAAAAATTTTTTTTGTATACTTCCAGTTCACGCTCATACCTCCTTAGGCCATCCAGAACTTTTTTGAGTCTGGCTTCTTTAACTAAGCAATTTATCAGCTAATAATGGGCAGTATTAGAAAGGGCAAGGAGTTATTAACAAAATACCACTAAGATTGTCAGTCTCCGATGTCTTGCAGTAGAGAAATTAGTCTTTGTTTGCCACTTATTATTCACATTTTCATATTTATGTTCATATTTTTATAACTCAGAGCCCTACATGTTATTGAAATTTATGGTATACAACACCAATGTGGGAGACGGGATAATTCATTGATAATGCTGGTTTATATCACACTGTACCAAATATATTGCTAGTCTATTAGTAATTAGGAAACTAAGATTTTCATATATACTTAATACCTTAAAAACCAAGTCGCTGCAGTGGTGGTGCTGCGGTAGCGTTGTCGCCTCATAGCAAGACGTTGTCCCATTCGATTCTCAGCTAGAGTGTCTTCTGTGTGGAGGCATACGTGAATGGGGCATGCCTTCATTGAAGGTTGTGCGTCAGGGCTGGTAACCCGGTACGTAAAAATCCACTACCAATCATTAGCGGACCAGAGTTCCGCTCTGGCGACCCCTAACCGGGAAAAGCCGAAAGACACAAACAAACCTTAAAAACCAAGTAACTTACAAACTGTTGCGTGATGCCAGGTAAAACCTTAGATATTTTTGAATAAAGCTGTCTTTAATATTTGCACTGTCAGTTGCACATCTTGAGAGATATCCAGTGTTGTTTGTATTTCTAATTATATAATTAAACAGATGTTTTAAATATCTCAATAAACATGCACTTATAGAGGAATTTTTGTCATGTGAAAGTTTGTCTGGTTAATAAAAATGTTTTAACAATAGATTTCTAAGTTGTACAGTATACAAGATATCAAAATCTGTTTGTGAAAGTTTGGAAAAAATAAAATTTGGGGTTTCTGTGTATTATAATATATTACAGTATTTATTGAAAATACCATGACTGCACCAGTGAGGAGAGTGTGTTGAGCAGATGGAAAGAGTAATTTGAGAGGTTGATGAATGAAGAGAAGGAGAGGGAGAGAAGGTTGGATGATGTGGGGATAGTGAATCATGAAGTGCAGTGGATTAGTAAGGAGGAAGTAAGGATAGCTATGAAGAGGATGAAGAATGGAAAGGCTGTTGATCCAGATGACATACCCGTGGAAGCATGGAGGTGTTTAGGTGAAATGGCAGTGGAGTTTTTAACCAGATTGTTTAATGAAATTTTGGAAAGTGAGAGGATGACTGAGGAATGGAGAAAAAGTGTTTTGGTACCGATTTTTAAGAATAAGGGTGATGTGCGGAGCTGTAGTAACTACAGAGGGATTAAGTTGATCAGTCACAGCATGAAGTTATGGGAAAGAGTAGTGGAAGCTAGGTTAAGAAGGGATATGATGATTAGTGTTCAGCAGTATGGTTTCATGCCGGGAAAGAGCACTACAGATGCAATGTTTGCTCTGAGAGTGTTGCTGGAGAAGTACAGAGAAGGTCAGAAGGAGTTGCATTGTGTTTTTGTAGACTTAGAGAAACATATGACAGGGTGCCTAGAGAGGAGTTGTGGTATTGTATGAGGAAGTTGGGAGTGTCAGAGAAGTATGTAAGAGTGGTACAGGATATGTACGAGGGTAGTGTGACAGCGGTGAGGTCTGCGGTGGGAGTGCCGGATGCGCTTAAGATGGAGATGGGATTACATCAAGGATCAGCTCTGAGCCCTTTCTTATTTGCAATGGTGATGGACAGGTTGACAGACGAGATCAGACAGGAGTCCCTGTGGACTATGATGTTTGCAGATGACATTGTGATCTGTAGTGAGAGTAGGGAGCAGGTGGAGGAGACCCTGGAGCGATGGAGATATGCTCCAGAGAGAAGAGGAATGAAGGTCAGCAGGACTAAGACAGAATATATGTGTGTGAATGAGAGGGAAGATAGAGGAATGGTGAGGATGCAAGGAGTAGAGGTGGCAAAGGTGGATGAGTTTAAATACTTGGGATCAATAGTTCAGAGTAATGGTGAGTGTGGAAGAGAGGTGAAGAAGAGAGTACAGGCAGGATGGAGTGGGTGGAGAAGAGTGTCAGGAGTGATTTGTGACAGACAAGTACCAGTAAGAGTGAAAGGGAAGGTCTACAAGAGGACAGATGTGACCAGCTATGTTATATGGGTTGGAGACAGTGGCATTGACAAAAAGGCAGGAGTTAGAGCTGGATGTGGCAGAGTTAAAGATGTTAACATTTGCACTGGGTGTGACGAGGGTGGACAGGATTAGGAATAAGTATATTGGAGAGTCAGCCCAGGTTGGAAGGTTTGGAGACAAAGCCAGAGAGGCAAGATTACATTGGTTTGGACATGTGCTGAGGAGGGATGCTGAGTATATTGGGAAAAAGATGCTAAGGATGAAGCTACCAGGTAACAGGAAAGAGGAAGGCCTAAGATAAGTTTTATGGATGTGGTGAGAGATGACATGCAGGTGGTTGGTGTGACAGAGCAAGATGCAGAGGACGGGAAGAAATGGAAACAAATGATCTGCTGTGCAACCCCTAATGGGAACAGCCAAAAGATGATGATGACTATGACTGCACCAGCTATTATCACTGTAAAGAATACTTCTTCCTGATTTATTTATTATTTTTTTTTTTTGACATTTGTTTACTGGGAAAGTCCAACTGGGGCAGAAGTGCCCATTTTCAGCAAAGGCCCTGAGAGAAAAGCTCCACAATCACAATCTTTCATATATCAAGTACAGATATTTTAAATCACAGAGTATCATGGTACACTGCAAAACACCATGTACAGATATTTGAAATCACTATCATGTTACACTACAAAACATAAGAGTGAAAAAATGTTGTAATGAGGAAAAACATAGAGCATATGTTTCACAGTAGATTGTAATAAAAACAATATAATGAGCAGGAGAAAATATGTGAGGAAAACTCATCAGTCATATTATTTGCTACATAGATTAGTATGCAATAAATGAGACCTGAGACAATTCTAATACGATATTAGAGATTACATGATTAGAAACACTGAGCGGAAATTGAGGTGATGTCTTAGTATGAGAGATGTTCATATTATAGTTATAGAAGGAAAAGGGATGGAGAGAAAAGATTATAAGAAGAATGCAGTGTAGGGTGTCTTCAGATAGTTTAAGTGAGGAGGGAGAAAAGAAAAAGAGGTAGCGGAAAGAGATGAAGTAGATAAGGTACGTTAGTGGGAAAAACAAAAGAAAGGAGTGGAGTAGAAAGTTGGAGAGGATTGTGAGCTGTGATTTAGGATGAAGAGGGTGAGTTAAGTATAAGTTCATAGGTTTATAGGACAATACTAGGCTACTGGCCAGAAGCCCTTATAAGCCTAGCCAAGAATTTTGCCCATGTTCCCATAAAGTCACCACCTGTTTCCCTTGTCCAACAGAAAGAAAGATGGAATCCCAGGGGTGAAATTTCTGTTTCCCATCCAGTTGTCCAGGTTCCTCTTAAAGATGGCTAGTGAGGTACTCTTCTTGACATGGAGAGTCTGTCTATTCCACAGATGGGTGAGTTTTTGAGACACAAATCTATCCTGCCAACAAGTTCTATTAATGTCACAGACCAGGTTGAGGCCTTGCTTGTGGGTTGTGTGAGTGAAGTTTGACTTAAGGATATGGTACAACTCCATCAAGACTGGGTCTGAGATGGCCTTGTATGCCAGACACAGGTCAACTCTGAGCAGTCTGTGTGAGACTGAGTCAAGGGACAGGCCTTTTAGCCTTTCTGTATAGTATAGGTGTTCGAGATCCTGGATTTTCCTGGTCAGGAACCTCTGTGGTCTCTCCAGCTGCCACATGTACTTGGCAAGGTACATGCCGGAAGGGACATTGTACTTGATAATGGGTCTGATAAGGGAGGAGTACAGGGATGTTATGATCTCCTTGTCCCTGGATGAAATACCCTTACTTATGAGGTGGGCCATGTAGAAAGCCTTCCTTACAATAGAAGCAACATGGTGGTCAAAAATCAGGTTGCTATCAACCTGGGTGCTAAAGTCCTTCACGACTTATTGCATGCTTAGTACATTGTTATTAATGTGATAATTAGTGGGGATGCCATTTTCCCCAAAGGGGATAATGATGCATTTCTTGGCATTCAGTTTGGGGTCATTCTTTTGGCACCAGTCATTAGTTTGGTTAAGGCTGTCTTGGATGATGTTCACATCACTAGGGGAATTTAAGACAGTGCCCAGCTTGCAGTCATCTGCAAATCTGGTCAGCCACAGACCACTGGTTTTGGCTTGCACCTCAGAAAAGTAAATCTCAAACAGCAGAGGCACCAAGATTGATTCTTGGGGTACGCCGCTTGTTATGGGTCTACTACTAGAGGAGGCTTCCCCTGTTTTGACTGAGTGGGTTCTATTAGTGAGCCATTTAGCTACCCATCTGGTAACATACAGGTTGATGCCAAGCTGGGAGACTTTATTGGGAACAGTGTCGAAGGCTTTGGCTAGGTCAAGGTAGGTGATGTGCACCATCTTCTCCTCCACCTTTGTGTAGAGGGATGTCAGTGGCTGTCCTCCATTCAGCTGGGATAAAGGCGGTGCTCAGGCTTTGGTTGAATTGGGTGCCTAATGGTGCTGAGAGCTCATGCCTAAGTTCATGTAGGATGAAGCCAGGGATGTTGTCAGGTCCCATGGAGGCTGTATTTTTTGCCTTTGAGAGGGCATTAAAGACCTGCTGCCTGATGATGAGGGGAGGGGAACAGATGCTGGGGATGTCGTGGTTTACTGATGGGAGGACAGAGTGGTGAAGTTTTCACTGAACCTGTCTGCCAGCAGGTTGGTTATATCTACGGCATTTGTGTATGTGGTGTTCTTGACCACCAGTTCAGAGCAGATTTGGGTGTTACCTTTGAGATAACGAACATATGTGAAGAAGGCCTTGTGTTTGTCCTTAGTGGATGTGTCCCATTTGGACTTGAAGTCAGCCTTAGAGGATTTCACCAGTGACCTTATTTGGTTGTTCAGACAAAGGAGAGATTGCTTCCAACTTGGCACCTGATCCTTCTTGGTCCTGGACAACAATTTATTCCTTTTATTATAGAGTTTGTTTATTGCTGCTGTCCACCAGACAGGTTTACTCTTCCTTGAGGAAGATTATTTGGTCCTGTCAGGTATTGCCGAGTCCATGCAGCTATGTAGGTGCTCATATAGTTTTTGGTGTAGGACTGGACATTAGTACTAATTTCAAATGAAGGGGTGTTGGCTGTGAAGCTGCTTATACCTGCTCTCTGGAAATTGTAGTCAGCTTTGGAAAAGTTTTTTTTTTTTTTTTTTTTTTTTTTTTTACAGATCCAATTCCAGAACCTGCCCTTGCCATGACCCTACCTAGTCTTCCTTCCCTTTATGTACCCCCAAAAGGACCGTAGTTAGTACCTCATTACACCTCTCTCTCCAATGTGTCTACTATGCATTTGCACAATTTTCTACAAACAAAAAATGTTAATTATTAACCTATTGAACTATATCAATATAAAATTGTTACTTAGCTTCTTTTTAATGCAACTTTAACTTTATGCATGTATCCCAACATATGTGAATCGTTTTGCTACAACTGCTATTATATCAATATTGTTTAAAATTGTACTTGTTTTAAAATGTATTACTGGAGCTTTTCTCCTCGGGTCTCCACTGAAAATGGGCCACAAGCCCAGTTGGACAAACCCGGTTAACAAATGTCAATAAATAAATAAATATAATAAATAAATTTTACCTTGGCAAAGTACGGATCAGTAGAGATGGTGACTTTGAAAGGGATCACTTTATGGTCAGATCTTACCAAGGAGGATGACACTGTAGGGGTGCTATAGTGGCTACTCATGTCAGTTAGTACTAGGTCCAGGATATTTTTACCTCTCAAGGGGGTGTCAACTAGCTGATCCAATGCATTGGCATTGACGAAATCAAGGAATCTCTGGGCATTCGTGTTTGGGCTAGAATAGGTCTTCCACTGTGTGGTTGGATAGGGTCATTGTAGAGGGTTGAATCTTGATGGATTCAGCTAAGTTCAGATAGGTAAAGTGGGTGTCCTGAGTCATGGTTGGGGGTCTGTAGCTAGCTATGAATTGAATAGGTGTTTAGTCAATAGTTAACTACACTTGGGGTGTCTCCTGTATGTCATATTGTTTGACCAGCCTGGAGGTGTGTATGTCTTTGACAAATATTGAAACTCCACCTTCTTTGGCTTTGTAGCCCTCCATTTGGGGTCTGAAAGTATGGGAGGACAAGTAACCTGGTAAGACTGGGGTGCTCTCCACAGATTTGAACCAGGTTTCAGTGACTGCACAAATATCAGCATCCTCCAGGGCAAGGAATGCAATGAGTGCAGTTTCATGCAAATACTCTTAGTGTTTAGCAGCATGACCTTTATATTTTGTTTAGAAGAATTTTTCACATTGATAATTTTGTCCTCATGACTTTGCCTAAAAAAGGCACTATGGGGGATGCAAGAGCCTTTGCCAGAAGAGAAGCCTGAAGACCAGGGAGACAGATGAAGGCCATCTCTGGCAAAGCATTGTGGTCTGTCAGTCATGTCATCCCAGGTTGTCGGGTACTGGATCCCCTTGGAATAACACCAGAAACTAAGCCAATTGTTAAACTCAATCATTTTCTGTTTGTATTGAGGCATCATTCTGGGTGATGGTAGGATGTTGCTTAAGGCTAGGGACTTACCTGCCTGGGACACATATTCAGTGAGCTCAATTATGTCTCTCTTCATATAGTCCAGAGAGGTACATCTCAAGTCATTCACACCACCCTAGACTATGACAGAGTCATAACAGTACCTGTTGTTAAGAGACTTGAGTGTGTGTATGATATGATGGATTCTAGCACCTGACAAGCAACGTACTGTAACTTTCTCCTTGTCTAGCCTGGTGAGGGGCACATCTGTGTGTCTCACAATAGAGTCTCCTATGATGAGTATGTTGGGTTTCTGGCTGGACCTTAGAAGCTGTGAGACACAGGTGTGTGTACTATCAGTGGTGCTTGGTACTATGGGTTGTGATGTGCGTGTGTGTTTTTGCCTCGGAGGTCTCTTTTGTTTAGGTATGTTTTTGTTGAGAACCTCCGCATATGTAGTAGTGTGTTGTACAATTGTGGGTGGTGTTAGAGGTGTGGTGTTCGTAGTGTTTGTGCAGACTACCTTCTCATTGCTAGATGTACTGGCTTGTGATTGAGACAGCAAGGATTCTAGGTTCTTAATGTAATTGCATCGCTCAAATATTGTGTTCCTAAGTGGTAGTAGTAGAGGGTTGTCCATGTACATGAGGCAGTTGGTGGTGTCCGTGTACATGAGGCAGTTGCTACACTGTCTCACGATGCCCCCCATAGTTATAACTACACTGTTGACTGTATATCTCAGATGTATGCTTGTAATAAAAAAATTGTCACAGTAAATGTATAATTTTCAACTTATAGCATCACGCAAATAGTATTCAAGCATTTCACAAAATCACATTAGTCTTGCACGTACTTCTCATCCTTTTAACTCATGAATCAGGAGCAAAGGGGAAATGTGGCTCTTAGTCAGGGAATCAGGGAGAAAGCCAAAAACAATGAGGGTAAAGGCCCCAAATCAGCCACATATTTTTTAAATATTACTCTAATATACTTCTAAGCTGCTAAACTAATGGGTTTTGCATTAGTATGCATTTTTGAAGGATATAAAGTTTAAACCTCATATGTCTGTCATTATTTAGTGACCACATTCCTTAATGATTTGCTAGAAAACCACATATGGTATGGGGAACTGGCCAAAGATATTAGATAAAATCAGGGACAGTTAAGAGCAAAGCTTTAATAACCAATGAAAACAGTCAGCCATTTTCCTCTATAGATGGTATTCCTACCCAGCAATTACAGCTGCTCTGTTGTTTGTGCACATCTCAGATGATACATTGCAGTAATGTAAAATAAAATAACTTCCACACAATATATTATAGTTTTGTTTTCCACACACAGTTGCTCTTCAGCCCCACCATAGCTGATAGTTGATAAGGATAGTCTTCAGGACTCCACCTGTGAAGCTGCCCACTGTCCATATCTGGTTTCTTAACAGGACTAAAGAAAAATTAAACTTACCTTTTGATACTATTTCCACTGTTACTCATCTTCTGCACATGAGAAATCCTTTTACTTTTTTAATATTTGCAGGCTGTTGGGCTTTCTGCAAAGCCCATGAGAAGTCATTTGCGCCATCAATGTGTTTGCTCCCTGCTCTTGAGTCTGCTGGTGTTTATTTTCACTAATGACAGTGTGTACTGCTGAATGAGGTAAATTGAAACAATCATTTGAGAAGCAGCCAGACACTACCACAGCTTCCATCCTTGGATCATAGTCTGGAGTTCTGAGTCTTGTGACAAGATCTGACCTGCTCATCAGTGTGATTTAAAGTTAGTTTACTAGTTGCAGGCTTAATGAACTCCTAGGTTAGCTTCCTAGTTTTCTGCTGTATAGTACTTGCAAACAGGACTAGCTGCCACAGTGCCTATTACCAGTTGTTGACTGCATACCAGTGTCTGCTCACTGTTTAATCAGCGAGCAAACACTAGTCCACAGACACAAGGTGCTGCAATATGGCTACATTTTAGAAAATTAAAATGTGTTAGTCAGTCTGATGGGTCTCTCCCACAAGCCATGAGCCCCAGGCAACCATCTGACACACCCCTATTATAATCTGCCACTACCCTGGGGAACTCTTTCCCCGTGAGTCCTGAGGTCAGGTAGATCTCTTCCCATTGTAGATTTGTGCATTTTGTCATGTGTTTCTCTAGTTCTGTGATACAGACAAAGATGAAGAGGACACACCCAGAAAGATCACCTAGCATTGAAGTAAACCTCCGTTGAAATGCATAGCATAACAAGGAAGGATTGCCAAAGAAGATGCTGAACTGTGCGGAAATGTGGCACACTCTTGAAAAATATATTGTTGCCCTTAGGTGGACAAGTGCTTTAAATTTTCTTTATGTAAAGAAATTTGAATAAAAAAATTGCTTTTGTTTCTTTCAGTTAGATAGAAATGTTCCTTTATTAGTCAGAGAGGATCTCTGGACTGCTTATCGAGTACTAGTCATTTACTTATGTGATATATAAAAGTAGGACTTCAACTCCAATAGTCAGTAAAAAGCTGGACTCTGTGCAGAGAGTTAATCATTGCCTGGAACAGGTTTTCTGAGTGGTTACCCTAAGGAGAAGACAACTTGAAAGGTTTTCAAGGAGCCTGGATATTTTCTATTACTGAATGTGGAAGGCACAGCCTGAAAGTATCCTGAGACAGCCTAGCACTGTTATGTCCTGAGACAGCCCAGCACTGTTATGTCCTGAGACAGCCCAGCACTGTTATGTCCTGAGACAGCCCAGCACTGTTATGTCCTGAGATAGCCCAGCACTATGTCCTGAGACAGCCCAGCACTATGTCCTGAGACAGCCCAGCACTGTTATGTTCTGAGACAGCCCAGCACTATGTCCTGAGACAGCCCAGCACTGTTATGTCCTGAGACAGCTCACCACTGTTATGTCCTGAGACAGCCTAGCACTATGTCCAAAGACAGCCCAGCACTGTTATGTCCTGAGACAGCCCAGCACTATGTCCTGACACAGCCCAGCACTGTTATGAGAATTTACAATTCTGAGTTTCAGTTATCACAGTAAATAAAGATGCACTGTTTTTTGATAGACTTTGTGCCCTGTCACCTTTGTTTAAAAGTCTGCAATAATTTCACAGACACACACACACACACACACACACACACACACACACACACACACACACACATACATATATGCACACACAAAATGCACTGTTCATTGCAAAGTATAGAATATACAGTCTGTTCAAGTACATTTGCAGCATCTAATCATTGCTGAAAGAATGGATGAAGAAAAACAGAGGAAGAGAGTAAAAAAAAAAAAAGCAAAGCTATCAATTTAGAATATTTGTATGGCTTTTAATCTAAAAATATAAACCAGAAACAACTTCTTCTTCTTTTGACTTTTCCCGGTTAGGGGTTGCCACAATGGATCACCTGTCCGCTCATGATTGGCAGTGGAGTTTTACGGTGTCGAGTTGCCAGTCCGTCTCCCAATCTTCCACAGAAGGCACACACACACACACACACACACGCACTCATGCCTAGGGCCAATTTAGAGTATCAAATCCACCTACAGCATGTCTTTGGGATGTGGAAGGAAACCAGAGCACCCGGAGGAAACCCATGCGACCACAGGGAGGACATGCAAATTCCTCACAGTAGGCACCCCAGCTGAGGATCAAACTGGAGAACCTCTTACTGTGAGGCGGCAATGCTAAAAAAAACATAAAACAGAAACTATTCAGCATCAATTGAAATATTATTAAGGTTGTAGTACAAGCATAATTCAGTATAAAAGTAATATGGTAATGTTATCAGACCTTCCTGCATGTTTTCATCTTCTTCTGACCTATTTTATTATGCCTATAGTGCCTTATGAAAATAAAATCATTAGCTGGACAGGGCCACACATCTTCCTATTCTCACTTTACTGAAACATTAATATCTCTGGATAAAAATAAATTACATAACAAAATATGTCATTTTAAGTGATTGCAATGAGGCAAGGAAAAATAGAAAGCTGAAATGATTTTAGATAAATGCTTTTGTAATTAGAAATTTATACTTCTGGTATTTTTGTGTTTACCAAACAACTTTCTAGAGTAACACAGTCAATAAGTTTATAGAAGTTAAATGTCCTGCTTAGCTGTCATTTGTACTAAGGGTTAAATAATTTATGAATTACTGACTGCAGCGAAACTAGACTGATGTTATAGATTGCTCTGTGCAGAGTACTATCAATGGGATGATGCCGTCATACAGTGTCTGTCATGGAATATCATGCACCCTAAGTACAATGTAAGAAATCTTTCATGCAATGCATACAAAATCCTTTGGGCTGTACTGACAGAGTGCATCAGACTAGTGTATGTTGCTAACCTTGTATTTCCTAGAGTAATATTAGCACTGTAGTTAAAGCATTTACAACTTTCTTAGAAACATGGATGATTACCTTGATGTAATGACTTGTTCTTAGTTGACCTGCATAGGAGGTTGACAGTGAGAAATTATTTTCCTATCTATGATGGGTCTTTATCTACCAAATAAACATCCCCAGGTTATCCTACATATCTCCTGTAAGTGTTAATGCCTGACAGCATGGATGGTGTGATACAAATGAGTTTTTAGAATATGGAAGAATAGTGTTTTCTCATAGCTAACCATGAAATTCACCTGTTGTATAATAGCATTTCCCATTAAGATACAGTTGGCATTTACTGGCCATTTTGCTTTTATCATCAGTTATCATGTTTATACTGCTTTTCAACATATATATTGACATTTATTTATTGCTGTTTTTAGTCTTTGTTTTATTTTTATGTCTCTACAGTTCTTAGGACTTAAGCACTCATATGAAATATTTATTTATTCATCCATACCCTGGTGGAACAAACAAACGGTAACTTCTGCGTTTACCTTATTCTTGCTCACCCCCCTCCCCGCCCCCATCTCACTGGTTTACTGTACCTCATCCTCCCTCTCAATTCCTGTTATTTCTTCTTTTTTGCAGCTAAAACCAACCATTCTGTGGGTAGTTTCCCTCTGCTAACAATGGACTTTTCTGCTGCACCCTGCCCGACCTTGTGAATCAAAATGATCTTGTTAAATAGAGTATGTTCCTTACTTATGAGCTGTAAAGCCTTTTGCTACAGTCTTCTTTATTCTGCTGTTAATACAGATAAGTGGCATGCACATGAGTGGGCTCCCTAGGATTCGGCCCCCCATCCCCCCTTATTTTACTTTATTTCTCTCCAGACTGCTCCTTACAGTTTCGGGAACTAAGTAGTGGTTAGGTACGATATCATCAAACAGATATTTTACTCTACAAGGTTACAGTTGAGCAGTTAACACTGGCATTTACATTGACCTGCCATAGACTGCTGTAGCTGATAGTTTTTTTCTTTAATTCTGACTACAGTGGTCACCACTTCCTTAAGAACAATCTATTATCCAATTCTCAACATGGAGTCCAACCTAAGCATAGTACTAATACCGCACTCATCAGTTTCGCTAACACTGTAACCCACCTCAAAAATGAAGACCAACTTGTCTCATCAATTTTCCTCTATATGTCCAAAGCTTTTGATATGGTATCCCACCAATTACTTCTCAATAAACTAGCTACATATAACCTCAGCACAACTTCCCTGATGTGGTTTCACAGCTACCTTTCTAATAGACAACAGTCTACCAAATGGGAAAACAAACTCTCCCCCCTCTACCCATCTCTGTAGGAGTCCCCCAATGATCCATTCTCAGACCTCTCCTCTTCATCATATTTACCAGCAATCTCAATATCTCTACTAAACTAGCCTCTGTCATTCAATATGCTGATGACACCTCATTTATCTGATCTAACTCCTCTCCTCAGAAACTACTAGAAAAAACACAAAAATCTCTCCAAGACACAGAAAACTACCTCATCGACCACCAACTCATTCCCAACTGAAACAAAACTAAGCTTATGATCTTCAATAATAAAAAAGCCAAATGTAACCTACCCTCTCTCACCATCTACTCCACTAACAGAACAAAAATAGAACCAGTCAATCAAACGAAGCGCCTAGGTGTAACAACAGATGACTGTCTTAAATTCGATAAACATACATCACTTAGAATTAAGAAAATCTACATCAAACTTGTAACATGTAACAGGGCCAAACGTTACATAACCAACAATGCCAGACTAGCCGCATCCATATCCTACCTACTATCCACTCTTCTTTATTGCTCCCAAATTTAAACCAACCTCCGTAAGTCTGATCTGAATAACCTAGAGTCCTGATATAACAAAACAGCCAAATTTGCCATTAACCTACCCAGTAAAGCTCATCTCTGTTCCACCCTTCACCAACTCAACTGGATTAAACTACCCAGCCTATTATCAATCAACCAACTAACATTGGCCACACAGTATCATCCATAAACCCAACAATTGCCCTGCCCTCACTGACCTAGTACAACCCAGTACTAACCCCAGATCCTTTAGATCATCTGACAGATTAATACTAATGGTAACCAAATCCCAAAACTACTTTGGAGAATCCCTCTACTCTAATAAAATATCCAGAACCTGGGATTCACTACCTGAGGACATCCTAAACAAGCCAGACAGTCACAAAATCAAACTATTCCTAAAAGAGCACCTTACTAACCACTGGCTATGCTCCTGCACTGCTCCAGAATAGGTACCTGCAGGTTGTCTCTCACACTACTAACACAACACTGTTTACATACACACATTTACTCTCCTGAGAGGCTGCAAGTTACTACATGTCTATTTTGACTTCAAAACGCGTATACTCAATAATATATTATGAATTAGAATCCTTGTGATCTTTTGTAACTCTTAGCAGATATACCTGTGTTTACACACAATATGTGATACTCCACTGTATTTTTACCACTGCTGTTATTCTGTTATACCATTCATTTTCTTCTTGGAGCTTTTCTCCCTGGGTCTCTGCTGAAAACAGGCTTCTGGCCCAGTCAGACACTACCTGGTAAACAAATGTAAATAAATAAATATCTTTCATCAAAGCGACCACCACATATGTTTTGCCCTGTTAACAACTTGTATATAAAACCTATGTCAACCTCAATTCCCTTTAGCTTCCGTATTAGCCTCTTATGTGGCAGATATAACACATCCAGTGAGTTTGCCTTATCCATCTCCCTGCTAATCCCATCATAATACTGGATTAAATTGTTCTGGCAAGACCATAGTTGTATGGATCAATGTTTGGGTATATCACTCAGGCTCTGTGTATACAGGAAGGTTACCAGCCTTTTCTTCTTCTTTCTTTAACCCCCCCCCTTTCTTCCTCATTTCTCCTAAAGAGCCCAAGTCACTTCACTTCCTTGGTGAAAGACCTGCCAAGCCTTTAAGTACAATCTACTTGTAACCAGTGCCTCCTCAACAGCAGGCACTCTGGAGTGCCACTTGACATCCTTATCCTTGGCTACCTGTCATCAAATACACCAGATGTATATTAGCTCTGTCTCTAACAACCCATCTTCCCAGATGTACTCTTCTTCCACCCCATCTCACTTCAGCTAAACACCTCATTTCCACACCCTCTCTTCTCTTGAAACAACCCCTTACATCTTCTCTAGCGGAGTACACCAGAACTTGACACCTGTTACTCAGCCTATAGTACACATCTCTACACTTCTCTGTTTATCACTTCTCCTCCCCCTGCTTCCTTGATTACTCATTTCTCTCCTCACTGCTAACTTTCCTTTGAACTGTCATACTTCTCCATTGCCTAACCTCAGTACCATCACTTGTTCACTAAAGTTTGTATCTCCTCCTAACTTTCTTCTTCTGCTCCATAAATAAACCCTTATTAATGTACTTCCCCTACATTATTTGCCAGAGTAGCATGTTAATATAGAATAAATATGTTATTAACTTCTAACTATGCACTCTGTCTATTAAATCATAAGGAGCCTAGCCACAGAATTCCTATCATATGTTGTCTGTGCTGATAAGGGCCACAGAGGACATCTTGGTGGATTTATTGTTCCACAACCACTCATTTTGGTTTGTTTTGAAGAGGCAGCTGTTTTGTATAACACTGAGTGGGAGTCTATTGTGCAAGAGTGGAAGCCTTTTGAAGAGATATGTATCACACTAACACATTCTAAGAATAGACCCCTAGAAGACCTTATTACCATCTATATTCATATCTTTTCTTTATCACAGTCAGTATATATCTATCTATCTAGGTATCTATCAATGTATGTATCTGTATGTCTGTTTGTCTTGTCTATCAATCTGTATATCTGTCTTATCTAGCTATCTGTCTATCTATATGTCTGTCTTATCTATCTAGCTATATATCTATCTTTCTATCTGTCTTATCTATCTGTATGTCTGTCTGTCTTATCTATCTATGTATTTATCTGTATGTCAGTCTGTCTTATCTATCTGAATGGCTGTCTTATCTAGTTATGTATCTATCTGTATGTCTGTCTGTCTTATCTCTCTATCTTATGTCTGTCTTATCTGTCTGTGTCTTATCAATCTATCTACGTATCTATCTGTATGTCTGTCTTTCTTATCTATATGTATGTCTGTCTTATAAATCTATCTGTCTATCTATCTGTATGTAGGTCTGTCTTATCTGTCTATCTATCTATCTATCTATCTATCTATCTATCTATCTATCTATATGTGTGTCTGTGTCTTATTTATCTGTCTATCTGTGTATTACTATCTATGTTTATTTATTAACTGGGGTAGTACGGTAATCTCATTGGACCATTTGCAAGCACAGCCCAGGTGAGTACAATCACATCAGGTAAGAGTAATACAGTGTTAACAATACTGAGACAAGTGCAGATAAACCACTACTCAAAGAATGTACAAATGTTGCAATACACAAAATTGAAAAATAATTTTAAATACATACAAATATTAAAATACATAGAGAGAAATTTGCAGTAAAAAATCAATTGGCTGTATAACAGGAGGAAGAAAATCATGGCAAAAATTAGGAGGTGCAGCACCCAGCAGGATAAAAGCACTCTCATTAAACTAAACAAACAACTCAGAGGACAAATAAAGTCTAGCAAAGCCAGATTTGAGGTAAGTTTGGCTTCCCAGGCCAAGGACAGCCAAAAAGCATTCTTTAACTATGTCCACAACCTCAAAGGCCATATACAATTGTGTGCAGAGTTCATTGTAAATGGAGCCACCTATACCTTGCCAGAAGATACAGCAAACCTCCTGGCTGAAAAATTCAACTCCAACTTTACACCTCTCTCCCCCTCAACCTTCCCTCAGGAAATGTCATCAAATATAATTCCCCGCTACTATCACTAGGGAACAGATCCTTAATGCTCTAAGACCAAAAATGCTGCATCAGTGGGCCCAGACAATATCCCAGGATGCCTTCTAAATAGCATGAAACATGACCTATCAGGGTCTCTGGAATTACTATTTAACTGTAGCCTCCAAACAGGCTTCATGCCTCATGAATGCAGAAAGGCAACAGTCATCCCTCTGCACAAAGGTGGGCCATCTACAGACCCTGGAAACTACAGACCCATAAGTCTCACTAGTCTTATATGTAAAGCCATGGAAAAATTATCATGGAGATGATCAGTAGAGGCATAGTAAACCTCCAGACACTGGACCCAACCCAGTTTGGTTTTGTAAAGGGCAGATCATGCCTACTTAACCTGGTGGACTTCTTTGAGAAGGTCACCAAAGCAATGGATGAGGGCAAAATCGTTCACACTGCCTACCTTGACCTGGCCAAGGCATTTGACACAATACCCCACTCGGACATTGTGGACAAACTCAACAGGTTAGGTACAAACTCATATGTCACCCAGTGGATAGCCAACTGGCTCATAGACAGGACCCAGGAAGTTAGAATGGGGGAGTCCACCTCTACAAAGAGGCCAGTCACAAGTCCCTCAGGGATCAGTCCTTGTACCCCTCCTTTTTGTCATTAACTTCTCAGAAGTCAAGGCCTATGTCAGTGGTCTCTGGCTGACTAAATTTGTAGATGATTGCAAATTAGGAGCTGTCATTGAATCTCACACTGACACAAATATTCTTCAGGAGGGACTGACACAGGCAAACAACTGGTGTCAGAGTCATGGACTAAAACTAAATGCCAAGAAATGCATAACAGTATCCTTTGGGAAGTCATCCATCCCTGGTAACTGTCATATTGACAACACACCCCTTACAACTGACCCAGTAGTCAGGGACTTAGGGACACACATAGATAGTAATCTAGCCTTTGATCATCACGTGTCTACAGTGGTGAGGAAATCATTCTATGTTGCACAACTTATAAACAAAGGTATGGCATCTAAGTCCAAGGAAGTCATTGTTCCACTGTATTCAGCATTCATAAGACCTATCATTGAGTACAATGCCCCCTTTGGTATGTACCTAACCAGGTATATCCAACAACTGGAACATCCACAGAGATTCCTCACTAAAAGAATACAGGGCATAAGTAATATGTCCTGTGCAGACCACCTCAAGGCCCTATCCCTGTATTCTGTCTCCTACAGGCTTTTGAAGGGAGATCTATGCCTGGCATACAGGGCATTGTCAGACCCCACTCTGATGGATCTCCTGCATATCCACAAAACAAACAGTACCAGAATTACCCATTCTAAAGACTTAAACCTTGCCTGTGATATAAATAGGACCTGATGGAGAGATAGGTATGTATTCCAGTGACTACCCCGTATATGGAACAGGCTCCCCATCCATGTGACGCAGAGTTCCTCCCTAATCCAATTCAATTGCAACTTGGACAATAGGATGGGAAACCAGAAATTCATCCCTGGTTTGGCACCTATGTCTCTGATGCAAACAGGTAACCTGTAAATGGTTCATCTCCCAGGCCCATGCTTACACTTATCAAGGGTATCAGAACTCATCAGATATTTGGGATGCATGGCTAGGCTTAAAAAGAACCTTGTGATAGTTAGCCTAGTAAACACCTATAAACCTACAAATGGGAAATGTTGCATTACACAAGAGTAGAATATGTGTGAATCCTGACTAGAAGACTATTTAGCAGATAATGTTGGGGGATATGGAGTGGGGGCAGACAGGTTTGGAATATGTTTAATTAGGAGGAGAATAGCAAAAGTCGAAATGTTTCTTGTGAGGTGGGATAGTATCCTGACCAAGGGCAACTGCATTGTGCTTGAGTAAAAAGATATTCTTTGAGTTGGTGTCTGAATTCCCAGTAGGATTCTTCAGTGTTTTCTTTACTTTCTGAGTGTCTTACCTGTATGTTCACTTAAAATCTCTCATTTTTCATCAGCTAACCCTCATTACTGTTACAGACTGTCATGACAGGGTCTGATTAATAACATAACTGAGGTTTCTGTCATGTATCATCCTAAATGAGCATTGTCCCTTTATCCCACAAAGAAAAGATATTGGATAAAGCTCCTAACCTAAAACACAACTGTGCATATTATGACCTTCAGCACTGTTGGCACCTATCTACATATCACCCACTACGTGTGAGGATAGGCTTCAGCTGTTCTGTGGCCCAGCACTGGATTAAATTGGTAATCAGAGAATTAATGACTGAAAGATTGCTGTTTCTAGGCATTATTCATAAACACTCTAGACCATGTGATAGTGCTGGTAATCAGCA
Source organism: Protopterus annectens (assembly GCF_019279795.1). Lineage (NCBI taxonomy): Eukaryota > Metazoa > Chordata > Ceratodontiformes > Protopteridae > Protopterus > Protopterus annectens. The sequence continues at coordinate 1,079,251,989 of NC_056739.1, forward strand.
GAACTGCAAACCAAAGTCCTACATGATTCATAGAAGTTGTAGCACAATGGGAATGGCCTATTATATGCACATTGTACTCCATACACAGGATATCTCTACAAAGCTTTTCCCCACAGTACACCATCTGTGTATGAGCTGGTCCCAATGGGCTAGCCCACAGGAATGCAGAGGTGCACAATCAGCAGATAGTATACTCTTTGTCAGTGTAGAGAAACCCCTTCCTTGATTCCATGATTATGGTGCTGACCAACACATCAATGCTAAAGTACATTGAAAAAAAACAAAATAACTCCATTGCATAGCAGGAAAAAAAAACATACCGGCAGCAGAGTTCCCCTGAGGTTGCAGGCAAACCTGCTACCACAATCATCCATGTGCCACCTCACCCAGTGATGCTGTTATGGTCCCACCAGAAGGAGCTCACAAAGCATCAGATCCTCACATAACCATATTACAGTGCTGTCCCCAGCACTGCCATACCTAATAAGTGAAACATATTTATGAGTCACTGCTAAGCAAGGTGGCAGAGCAGAGAACTGCATAATGGGGAAAAGCACCTCAGTAAGGCATAATATACCTTATTAAGTAGATGGAAGCTACACACACACACAACTACTTTGTATGGAATATTATATCCGACTAAGCTCTTGTTCCTGACTGTGCTGTGTAGTGCTACAAAGTACTCTTCCTCTCCCCACCCCCCAGTCTGGGGTATAGGATCATACGGTACATAACGGGATACTATCTCTTCCTGCACATCATTCAAAACAATGGGTAGGCCTTTGTATACACTTACCTTGATTATTGAGATTCCTGGCTGAGAATCATGGGACTTAGAGGCAGTGTATATGCATATACACATCAGTGCACTATGTCTGAATAGCAAGGGTCACACTGTAACTCAGTACTGTTGCAGCTTTCTATAATGACCATGCTCAGAACCTCTGATGATGCATCATGAAAAATGTAGGAATGTTATAACTTCCAGAAGGAGGCAAGCCTTACTCTTCTACTTGTCTGTACATTATAGGTAAACTTGTAATTTATCCCCATTGAGAACTATAAAGATCTTGTGTTCTCAGCATGAGCAATCAAACAAAGAATTTGCTGTTAAGTTAATGACTATCTGAGGCAGTGGCTCCATCTTAACTCAGAATGGATAGGAGGCCTCATAGCTGGTTTGGGCAGGGATTTTCACAGGTGCAAAAGAATGTATAGGCTCTCAGGCAGTAGAAAGAAGAAAAGAACACAACAGCAGAAGAACAAACAAGGGTGACTTGCAACATGGCTGGGTAGTATTACTGTGCAATGAGCAGTGTCCAGGGGAAGGAAAGTGATGGGTGACCCGTAGAGACTGTTGCAGGAATGTAGGATGGATTCTGCTGGCATCAAAGAAACATTGCCCATTGACCAGAGTGAGGAGAATATGAAGGTGCCTGGATACAGGTTGTTCATGACTGGCAGAAAAGGTAGGGAAAGAGTTGGAGTGGTAACCTACATGAGGAGAGGGTCAAATATGAGGTCACTGAAGAAGAGGAAGGGAAACAGTGCTACAGTAATAAAGAATTCTGAATCTGCCAAGGACAGACTGGGAAATTTTGAGCTTCGGGGTAAAAAGTGAGTAGAAGGTGAATGAATACTGAACTATACCAGAAAGGCTAGAAGAATGCAAAGGCAAAGACAGTGGTGTGGGATTTTAGAGGAGCAGGTTATGATTAGCTATTTCCAAAAAGACAACAATCTCTAGGGGAACAATTATCATGAGTCAATGGCAGAAGAAGATGCCAATCAAATTTGATCCACTGTTATGACTGGGTAACATGAGAATTTGACCACAGAGTACTGATACATGTTACATATTTGGATTTCATTAGGCCTTTAGCCCACATCTACACAGATGACTGCTAATAAAGGGTTGATATTAGGATCAGGATTAATGACAGGTATAGCCACGTGGTTAAATAGAAGGGCACAGGATTGTGATAGAATAGGCAGTGCCAGGAATAAGGAAAATGGCAGTGAAATATCACATGGTTTGGTTCTGGATCCAGGACTCTTCATTTTGCACTCTGATAACACAAAGTAAGGTACATCAGTGAAGGCTATGGAAATGTCTAAAGCCTGTATTTGGCAAGACTGACCAAGTGGGCTGAAATGTTGAAACTGAGGTTCGATGCAGACAAATGCAGAGGACGTCACATAGGCTGCAAAAGTCTGGCATAAAGCATCAGGTGGAGGAAGCAGAACTGTTGGCAACAGAATGTAAAAGGTACAAGAGGATGTTGCTCACACCTGGTCTGAATTATGAAGGGCACACTGGCATAGAAGACGCAATTGTCAACAGAAGGCGAGATTGTATCTACAGGGAGAAACTGCCGAAGCTAAGATAATACTTCCACTCTACAAGATCCTGATCAGACCACAGCTTAAGTAATGTGTGGAGTTATGGAGGCCTTACATGGAAAGGGACATCAGCCTGCTAGAAAGAATACAGTGGAAATTTACTAGAAGGTTGTATGAAATGGAGGGTAAATTATATAACCAGGAGACTTGGGGTGACAGAGCTCTCTCACTAGAATAGAAAAGAAAGGAAGAACATGATATCTAGGTACATGATTATTTCAGGGAGAAGCAAGGAAACTAACCTTCAACAGAAAGGATAGTGATGAGAAGATTTTGCACGGGGAGATGGTTCTTCCTGGCATACCTAGACTGCTTTGATTGATGTCCCCCTTTGTGAAAATGTAATGTTTCAAGTAGGTTTACCCCAGTTTGTTGAACAGCACGAGTCAGAAGTGCACTTTTGCAGGAGTTTTGCTATTTTCTTCACTATGGTGCAACCATGGAGTCGGTCGGTATACATAATTTACAGAAGGGGGGGCAGCACCCTACACAGGGATACAGGAGCAGCTTGCCCATTGAAAAGCAGATTTTCTTCTCTTTTTCTATGGTTTCCATTTATAGTATTCTAAATTTGTGTTTTAGAAAACTACCAGTTGAAATATTTTATCTTGATGGAACGTAAGTAAACCACTAGTTCTTTATCTGGTAATGTACTACTCAACACAGAAGGTTGTAGAGACATGAAATGGGCTACTAGAATGGACGATACAGTAAGAATATATGGAGGCACCTGTTAGGTCACATGACAAGAAGATGAGTGAGGTGGAGGATAATGACAGAGAATTAGATACATTTAAAGGCCAGACTAAATAGATTTACTTCTACTTTTCCTGTCAAGCAGACATAAGATAAAGTAAGTTGGCTCCCCCAGTATTCCTCATCTGCAGAAAATCTGCAGTGTGCAACTACTACTTTCATGACCTTGGTTGAAGTGGATATTGTTTCTGATCAGTGCAGTGGATCTTTATGAGACAATCTGAGCTTCCACTTAGTCCTACTTATCCTTAGCTTATACTCATCAGGAACTGGTTGCAAAGAATTTGTATGTCCCTTTATATCTGCTGCCTAGCTTTCCTGCAATAGAGTCATCACTGTCGCATATGCTGATTCAGGAAAGACAGTATGCATTTTTGCATCCTACCACATACAGTATAGCAAATAATCTTACTATCCTGTATTTCTGTCACTTCTTTAGCTTCTGACGTGATACTCAGTAATGCTGCAGTTGCCTGTTTAATACAACTAAGCATTGCAGAGAAGCCATAACAAACTCTGGATTTGAGAAACTAGAGCACCCACCAAAACCCCAATGTGGACAAATGGGTGACATGCACTTTTTGCATGGAAAACACCCCAACCAAGAACTGAATTGAAGCACCAAGTGCTGTGAGGCAGCAATGCTAACTACTGTGCCCACCAGTATGCCATCCATCCTCATATGGCCACCTGTCCTCAGAGGATGTCCATTCTCAAATTTGTCCCACCAGTATGCCATCCATCCTCACAGGATGTCCATTCTCAAAATGTTCCCACCAGTATGGCCATCCATCCCCAGAATAGTATCACCAGTATGGCCACCCATCCTCACAGGATGTCCATTCTCAAAATGGTCCCACCAGTATAACAGCCATCCTCACAGGATGTCCATTCTCAAAATGGTCCCACCAGTATGCCAGCCATCCTCATATGGCAACCTGTCCTCAGAGGATGTCCATTCTCAAATTTGTCCCACCAGTATGCCATCCATCCTCACAGGATGTCCATTCTCAAAATGTTCCCACCAGTATGGCCATCCATCCCCAGAATAGTATCACCAGTATGGCCACCCATCCTCACAGGATGTCCATTCTCAAAATGGTCCCACCAGTATAACAGCCATCCTCACAGGATGTCCATTCTCAAAATGGTCCCACCAGTATGCCAGCCATCCTCATAGGATGTCCGTTCACAAAATAGTTCCATCGGTATGCCATCCATCCTCACAGGATGTCCATCCTCAAAATGGTCCCATCACTATGGTCATCGGTCCTCAAAATGGTCACACCAGCATGCTAGCCATCATCACAGGATGTCCATTCACAAAATAGTCTCATCACAATTAGAAAAAAATAAAGAATCACATGGATGAAAGTATTTTTTCTAATCTCTATAAAATACTCTGTTGTGCAGTTAAAATGCTTCTCCTCCCATGTCCTCGGGCTGCAGCTGACCATTATTTTCTAGGTAATCTCTCCAATTACTCATGATTCCATGCCCAGTATTACCCCGCAGTGAGTGAAGCAGTGGGTGGAAAGTGATGTTGGTCCTTTTACTACCACTCTGGGTGGAGCTGCCAAGCAATGTGAGATGGGGAATTGAAAAACAGCACTGTTGGAGGTGGACTGGAGCTGGGCTTCCTGTAGCATCGCATGCACTGCTGCACTAGGCATTATCCTTAAAGTCTTTCTCCCTACAAGCATGCAGACCAATGTCTCCTTGGTGTGTGTGCAGTGGAGACACAAGGAAAACACACCCACCTACACAGTGACACTTAACTTCATTCACCTGTCCAGCTACTGCAGCTACAGCTCCATTATGCTCTTCAGATTCACCACCATGAATTTATAACTGCTGTGCACCAGCATATCCCCACAACTTCCCCTTGGTAGAGGAGAGAAGGCTTTGGCATTTATTTACTGATTTATTTGCACTCATTAACTGTAGTAGAGCACAGATCCACATGGATCTTTTTCTGGCTCAGCTCAAGAACATTCTTTGGTTAAGTGACTTCCTTAGACTCACACAATAGGAAACTTGAGGCTGAAGAAATCAAACCCAGAACCCTGATATGCATCATTCCTCTTGTTCCAACTCCTGCACCCACAAATGCCTGAGTTACTGGTGAAACACATGTCTTCTGTGTCATAGAGCTTTCTCTGTCTATACCAAAACAACTGGCCCCTGCCCCCTGCCCCCTCATCTAGAGGTAATATTTTCCTGATAGCTGAAAGGGGAAAATGAGTAACTCATACTAATGCCTGTGTGTCTCAGAACTTTATGTTGTTGGCCCCAAATTAGTTTGCTTACAAACATCTGAGAATCATCTCCGCCTATCTGTGTCTCTTCATTATGGTCAGCCATTCTACCATTGTCAGTAACTCATTTTTGCCTTCCAGTCATGGTGCAGAAGATTTAACAGCAGGATCTACTGCGTCCTCAGATGCCGAAGAGTGTCATCACTATCTACCTAGTTTGGAGATTTGCATTCTTTCATTCAGTGATCAGATTTCCTGCAGTTAAATCATATTTCTTCACTTCTTTCTGGATCATGTTTTATAGTTTTAATCGTGTACTCTTAGCAGATCGTCACTTAGGTTACACATTTCTCTGTACATAACTTACCCAGGCCATTGTCATATGCTATGTATATCCCAATGACATAACCATAACTAAGATTGTTCTAGACATTCATCTGAGACCTTTCTTCTCCAGATTCATAGAAGTACTAATAAAATATGAAAACGATATCGACCTCGAAGACAGCAACCTACTCCAGAAAGGGAGAATCAGTAACTAAATATAATCAAAACCACCATAATAGTCACTGGAAGTAAAACTGTGGTGGTTTCGATTATATTTAGTTATTGATTCTCCCTTTCTGGATTTGGCTGCCATCTTCGAGGCGGATACTGTTTTCGTATTTTATTGGTACTTGTGTGATTTCCTTTTCTTCCGCATTTCCTCCCTGTTTTTGTATTCTCCAGATTCGTGACAACTCACCAAAGGCAGTTTCTATGAATGTAGACACTTCAAAAAATGTTCGCTGAAAGTATCTTCAGTGAACATCACTGGAAAGTTTTTTTGTTGTTTGGTGGGGGGCAAGAAACCTGTACATCTGATGTAGACAGACACACCCAAACGTATACCAACTCTTAGGTCACACAATAGTGGAGAAAGAGAAGTTTTGGAGAATACACTTGGATCATTTCATATTTCAGTGAACTGATGTGCTCCCCCTTCAGCATGTGAAAGAATGCAGGCTCACACATAGCCATAACTGCAGAACCATTCAATTCTCTATAGGCTACTAGTTCTTAAAATGCATATTCTGTCATTGTTTCACCTATCCTTGGTTTTGATCCCAAGCTGAAGTTATGTCACTAGTCATTCCCAGTTTAACCCAGTTTGTCAGTGATCACACTGCTAAACACATCACTACTTCTGATCATTTAGGTTTTTATCAAATCATTGCAGCTAGAGGAGGGCATGTTTTTGTCAACATTAGAGCTGCATCAAAACTGGGTTATTGCAAGATACGAGGCTTTGGTGTTTTGGTCAGAGGAATCAGGGAAGGTAGAAAATGACAGTTTTATTCTTCTTTCCTCCATCTTTGTGTGGCCTGAGACTGTAAATATAGAAAATGAGGGTTGGAGTTTGCTTCCACAATGGAAGGTGCAGTGGACTTACCCCCTTCCCCCTCCAAAAATAAGTATTGTATGGAAATTTGTTTTTTGTCTTGCTTGTGTTTGTGATTAAATGTCTGTGTGTTGTTTTTATTATAGTTATTTGCAATTTTAAGTTTTGAACAATCTTGCTGAATTTTTTTCTATAAGATCGCCAAGTAATTTTTTTCTCTTCAAGATCCTATTGACTTGAAGAGCATATTTCATCTGCACTAAGGATGTCTACTGACACATTCCATTAACTCTGCACTGGTGATGCTCCCTCCTATAAAACAGATGTATATTCCCCTCAAAAAGAGTGCAGATGTATGTGACCACCACAACCTGTCCACATACATTATGGCCGCATAATGAACAATTGTGGTCAACATCCAGTCAACATACTAGACTCCGACATCTGGTACGGTCATTTTCTGCAGCATATCTATTGGGGAATGCAGTCCAAAGGCAAAGGTTGTCAAACCTTATTCCATGCAAGGGAGGAGGGCATGTTTCATGATAGAACGAAGCATCTAGAGTCTCTGTAGTCTAACAAGTTTGTAGCATGAGTTTAGCTTCTGAGAGATATTAATTATAATAGCCTTGATAAGGGGAATGAAAAAAGAAAGGCGTCGAACCTGACACCAATGTAATGCATTTCTGCAACTTATTAGGCAAGGGCGCCCCTTTAGCACAAAATGTTGAGGTTGAGTCTCCTTCTTTGTTTTTTACAGTGTTTATAAGAAATGGTTTAGTCGTGAACCATCTGTATAGAAATCATCTGATAAGTGAGTCCAAATGGAAGTAAATTAGTCTGAATGGAGCAAAATGAATCTTTTAATAACCATAATAACTGTGCAAAGTGCCATTGTAGGCCAAGTAGTGTCAGTGGTTTGGTAGTTTATAAAGAACAAGAATGTATTAGTTACTGATCTTGTGTGCCTCCTGTGGAGATAAAATTGTGTCTTGATATGGCATTTTAGCTGAGACGGAGCAATTAGTAAGGTAGTTACCAAACTAGTGAGATGAATCTGCACAGGGAACAGAGAGATGGAGTTTCTGAAAGTACAGGAAGGATGGATATTATCATCTGCTTTGTTTAGTTCTATGAAATAGATAAAGGGTATCTTTTATCTGCGGTCATTAGGATATCATCTGTTACAAATTCAAAAGGAATTGCTTACATTCAGTCCTGATCTAAAACCATTATTTTAAGATCAAGAAAGTTCATGCTGAAACTATTGGATTATACATTATCACTTCAGGAAACATGTGTCTGGCTGCCCTGCAATATTCGGAGTGTTAATAATGTGAGAAAACACTGATTAAGGATTGTGTCATTCTTAACATCTGAGTAATAAAGTATTTTATCTATATTATGTTACATTACATCGTGGATGTCTGTTTTATTATTTGATTGTTGACCAGATGTGTGGGGTGATTCCTGCCCCTTGAATCACCTGACATATAAAAAACAAGTACATCTTTCAAAATATTGCCCCTGCATTAAATGCATGCATTATTTTCAGCAATTCCCTCTTAAACTATTAAAATATATTGTTATAAGATTTGCAATCCTGTCTGTAAGCAAGTTATGTACCTGTTGATAGAGTCATTACTTTAGAGTTGTAAGCCTAGTATAGCTTTGCTTGGGCTCACTCCACTCCCTTACCCTACCCCCAATTACCACTGACCCCCACTTTATTTACATTTATAGTAACTGTAACCACACCCCCATCACCACATCCTCCAATCATATTAACTTTCAATTTAACCTCCAACTCCACCCCACCCTAAGCAAATGTAGCTTCTGCATCACTAAAACACAACCCTCTCAAACTACATTCATTCCCTAAGCTATTTGACTCCTCCTACATCTCTTTTCTTGTCTGTTCCTTATTCACATCAACCCCCTAATAATGGCACACACAAGAGCGGTCTACCCCACAATATTTCATCTCTTCTGCCTCAGACTAACTATCTCAACCTTACATACTGGACAACACTTAAATAACTTTACAGTAATATAATCAGAAAATCTGCCTTATCCAATCCAAGTTTAGAAATATATTTCAAAAGCTATTCTAACATATCAGCTGGCCTCTTTGATTCCCACTTCCTTTTATTCTTTAAATATAAAATATTACAACCCTATTGCAACTTTAAATCATTTCACCTGCTAAAAATAACTTCAAAAAGAAATCCAATCAGGACCTTCCATAACAGCTTCCATTTCTTGCATCTTTTCCTATGTGGTGATATCCACCCAAACCCAGGACCAACTTCAACCCCACCTTTCTTATAATAGGCCCTTGTCTAATTCCCTCCTTCTAGTCACACTAAACCTTCATAGCATCTGTAATCAACTAAAAGACTTCCACCTTTGGCTAATGCAACATACTCCTGACATTCTTGCAATTACAGAGACCTGGCTAAAGCCAAACATACAGGACACTGAACTTCTTCTTCCAGGCTACAACATACTAATATCCCACAGACTTTACAAAAAAGCAGGAGGGGTAGTCCTAGTCTATCCTAACACTTACACAATTCTACCTTATTTAAGCCTATCCTAAAAACTGACAATGCTGAACTCCTTATTACCATTTTAAAACTCAATAATATTAAACAACTTTGTATTATAGTTCTGTATATCCCCCCTGGTCACAGTCTTCCCATACTAGAGGACATTCTGTCCTGGGTATCGCAAAATAAATCCAATAAAACTATAATTATGGGTGATGTCAATATCAGTTGGCAAAGCTTAATCTCAGACTTCCCTGACAATAGTGTTAATCTCTTCAGGTTCACTCAACTCATTACAGCTCCCACCAGAATTCCCAAAAGCAACAGCCAAGGATCAGTTTTAGACTGGATTTTAGTCACAGACACAAATAAATATTCCAATTCCCATACACTCCCAAGTACATTGTGACCTACCTGCTCATACCTACAGAACAACCTCCCAACTACCCAATGGCCATAATTATAAAACCTTTCACAATCTAACTAATTTCAATCCACAACACTTTATAAATATACTAAAATCCCTAAACTGGTCCATATTGGAAACATTACCCCCAGCTGATGCAGTCAATTGCTTTAATAAACTTTTTCTGGACACTCTTAATAGCCTAGCTCCTCTTCAAACAAAAAGAACAAAAATCAGTCATGTACCCTGGCTAACAAAGTCCGCAAAGAAACTTCTACTTGATAGAGACAAAGCCTGTAAAAAATGGCACAAAAACAGAAATGAACTAAATCTACAAAACTACAGACATCTACGTAATCAAGCAAAGAAACTTATAGCCTTTGATAAAAAAAACAATATTTTACACAACAGTTAACCAACCCCACCCCCCAAAAAAATGTTTGGACTACCATGTCATCACTCCTCACCCCAGGGTCCAAACATAGTCCTACACCAGATACAGATGAATCCCCATATCAAATTGCAGAATTGTTTAATAACCACCTCATAAAAAGTATAGCTAGCTTGGTCAATGACCCTGACAAGTCCCCTTCTCACCACCCATCACCATCCAAAGACAACTCATTCCCTTCCCTCTCTCCTCAAAACATCTCAGTTACAGACTCTACACTACCTAGTCTGACCTTACATCCTGTTTCCCACTAGCTATATAAATGAAACTTACTATATAAGATAAAACCCTGTTCTCTTCAGGCTGATAACCTCCCAGCTGAATATCTGAAAATTGTTGCCAATGCTATTGCCTATCCAGTTAGTATTCTCATTAATAGATCACATAATCCCATGTCCCCTCCCTTTGGAAAAAATCAGTTGTAACCCCTTACACAAAGTGGAAATTCTACTGAGCTATTTAACTTTCACCCCATCACTATCCTATCTCCACTGTCCAGAATCCTAGAAAATGTATACATAAACAGCTCCTTGACCACCTTATCCATAATCATTTACTAACACCCACTCAACATGGCTTTAGGCCTGCTCATAGTACAACAACCGCACTAGTAGCCTTCACAGACCTAATTAGCAAAGGAAGAGACTCCGGCCAACTAACATCAGCACTATTTTTAGATTTACCAAAAGCTTTCGATACCGTTTCACACCCCAAACTCTCTTCCCTTGGCCTCCCCAGTTCCTCTCTACAGTGTTTTTCTAACTACCTGACTGACAGAAGACAATGTGTAAAATGGCAAGGAGGTCTATCTCAATATCTTACCAGTAAAATGGGGGTCCCACAAAGGTCCATCCTAGGTGCCCTTCTTTTTAATGCCTTCATAAATAATCTCCACACTGCCTCTGGCCAAAGCTCCCTAATCCAATATGCTGATGACTCAATGCTCATCTGCTCCTCCAATGGCATTGTCCATCTTAGGCAAAAAAAAAAAAAAAAAAAAAACTTCTTTTACCTCCATTAAGTCCTGGCTCAGTAATGTGTAACTATTACTAAATCCCAATAAAACCAAATGCCTTCTCTTCACACCTAGGACCCTCTCAACTGACTTTAAAATATTCTCGCTAAACAACACAGAAATTGAAGTGGTCCCATACACCAAATTATTAGGAATAACTATAGATAACAAACATCTTTGAGCTCCACATACACAATACTGTAAAAAAAAAAACACCAAAAACTGGGGTTACTCTACCAACATAAATACTTTATATATAAGTTCACTAAAACACATTAGCTACAACCTATCTGTTACCCTCCTTATTATATGATGCCCCTATCTTAACCAACCTTCAAAATGCACTAAAAAGTAAACGTGAATCCTGTTATAATAAAAATCACCAAATTTGCCATAGGTTTACCTTACTACAAACACCACTGTTCTGCTCTTATTCCCCCTTAACTGGCTAGAACTTCCACAATATCTAAACTATCTCCAACTTACAGTTGCCCATAAGATTATTTATAGACCTGAAGCTTGCTCTGCCTTAAACTCAATACTCCAAATCTACACCCCCTTGATCTCTTCACTCCAAAGCCAAACAACTTCTGACATAAAAAACAAATAAAACTGCTGGACAATGCCTATACTCCTAATCAGTGACCAAATTATGGAACTCTCTTCCCTTAGATATCAAATCTACCTCTAATCTCAAAACTTTTAAGTTTAAACTAAAAAACTTCCTTACTGATCCCATATATTTTCCTGTTCCAAATCAAACTGACTTATATTCCATAGCTCTACTACTCCACTGCCTACTTCCTTTTTCACCTGCTCCATTTTCTTCTGTCTTTACCTAAATAGCAACAAACTCCCACACAAATTCCACCCTCCCTGTCCCTTCCTGTCATACCTCATCCTATCCTAACTACCCACCAACCCCTGTGCTGCTGAACCACTCCATCTTCCTCTCTAACAATATATTTTTAACTTCTCTCCACTCTATCATCATTTACCGCCCCTAGCTTCCACTGTATCCCTCTTTATTCTGTTATTCCCACTAACATATAAATGATCTTAACAAATTCTACGCCAAAGGCTCTCTCTCACATCCTTCTCACTTACCTTTATTATTTCTTTAATAACATCATGCCCCTTACTAAATTTCCTATCTACTATGCTGAATCAAGCTTTCTATGTAAAATATTTGTTTGTAAATACAATTTTTTAATGTCTTTTAAAATATATTATGTATATTTTCTCTTTTTGCTCAGATATACTTGTATTTCTTCTATGTAAAATGTTTGCATATGCCTTTTATTTCTTCTGTTATCTGATTACACTTTTTGTCGTAATTATGTGATTAGTTTTGTAATTAGCTTTATTTTCTCTTTGATTATTTGTATTGGAGCTTTTCTCACTGGGCCTCCACTGAAAATAGGTTTCTTGCCCAGTCAGACTTTCCAGGTAAACAAATGTCAAATAAGTAAATAAATAAAGCTGTAATGTTACTGAGTGATGCAAAAAAAATGTACGCTGCAATGCACAAAGTGTATGCCTGGCTACACCCTTATGAAGAACATTTTTCAATCATGACCCAGGCTATCTACAGACATGCACAAAAAAGTCAACATCTATTCCACCTAACACTAAAATTACCAATATTATAATACCAACACAGTTTAATATATATGCAATATTTTAATCTTTAGTATTATCAGACATTTTAATGACTGAAAAATACCCTACAGGATCACTAATTTAGCCATTACCCCTGTAGCAGCTGGAGCTGCACTGACTTTAAACAGGGTTCCTTTTTGGAAGTGAAGAGCTGGTATTTTAAGTTCTACTACTTCATAATTCAGTGGAGTTCCATAAATAACAGTTACTTCTGAAAACTGTTACACC